>NW_027645480.1:0-78096 GCF_951640355.1 Cnephaeus nilssonii | reverse complement strand
GCCGGGCGTCCGTGGGCCGCGCCGGAGCCTCGGGGTGGGCTCCGCCAGCACGAGGAGCGCGGCCAGGACACTGCGCCACCCGGCCGTGCAGACAGGCCAGGGGCAGCAGCATGGGCCCGGGCGCCGCTCCCTCGCCTGCCGCTGCCCCGCCGCTGGGGGCGCCGGTCCAGCTGCGCGTCTCGGCGCCCGGGCCCGCCCCGCGGTGACGTGCGCCCCGCGGCCCCGCCCCCGGGGCTGGCTCTGCCCCCACGCACACGAGCGCGCCCGCCGCCCCGCCCCTGCAGCGGTCAGGCGGCGGAAGCCGGCGTTCCCCGCACGGTGTCCAGGGGGCCCCGCGCCCCGCGGGACTGCTGTGGGCGGCGGGCAGGGCCGGCCTGCGAGCTGTGCCCCGGCCCTGGTGGCCCGTGAGCTCAGCCCCTGGCGTTGCCTGTGGCCTCTCCGTGTCTCCAGTGACTTCCTTGGAGAAATGATGCTGCAGACCCTGGGCCCTTCCTCTCTTTTTAAATGTTTGTTACGGGCTGATCGGAGAGAGAAGCAGCGGCCTGTGCCACCTACGCACGCGTGACCCGGCTGCTCGCGCTCCCGCCGCCGCCCGGGATCAAGCCCGCCCCTTGGTGAGCTCCCTGTGCGCCCAGCGGGGTCACACCGGCCCTGGCCAGGGCTCCTCCCCGCTTTCTAATCAGGTTTGGGTGGTTAACGAGTCCGAGGGGTTCCTTGAAGAACATTCCTGGATGTTCATCCCTTATCAGACGTGGGATTTGAAAATACTTCTCCCCTTCCCTTAGTGCCTTTTTAAAACGTCCTCACCTGAGGATACACGTTCTTTCTGGTTTAGAGCGAGGAAGGTGGGTGTGAGAGGAACGTGGACCAGTTGCCTCCCATAATCACCCGCCGAGGAAGGAATCGGAGCCTGGGCGTGTGCCTGACCCGGATGGCCCCTCCACCTCTTGGTGTGCAGGGCACGCTCCACCTAGCTGAGCCGCACTGGTCAGGGCCTGTTTTTTAAAATTGAGTTGAAGGTGCCTCGTTAACGCAGTAGGTAGCGCGTCAGTCTCATAAAATTGAGTTGAGAGAGAGAGGGAGAGAAAGGGAGAGAGAGAGAGAGACAGACAGACAGACATGGGCTTGATGTTGCTCCTATGTATGCACTCACTGGTTGACTCTTGCCTGTGCCCCGCCCGTGGATCAAACCCACAACCGAGGCTATTGGGCGATTCTCCAACCCGGGGGGCGCCCTCCAGGGCCGACACCCGTGGTGGAACGTGGGCTAGTCGGTTCCTCTCGTCAGCCTGTCAGCTGGAGCTTGGTGCTCAGGGCTCCATCGCTGGTCTGGAGCTGGTTTCCCGCACTTGCTGTGTGCTTCGCTCTCGCTGTCTCTCCGTGTGTCTCTCGCCTTTGTGGTGCTTTTTTCTCTGCGCCCTGAAATGTCCCAGCCCCTCTCACTGCCCTGCGCGCCCGCGGAGGGTCCCCGCCGCCCTCCTCCCGCCGCCCTCAGCACCTCCCTCCGCTCTTGGCAATCTGGCTGCGTTTTGGTGCCTCGTGTAGACGCCATCCCTGAGTTTGTCTTTCTTCCGAGCGGCTAGTCTCCCGGAGGCTGCGCTGGGTGTGGTTGGCCACTTTCGCCCTTTCCTTCCCGTTGACGTGTCCCTGCCCTCCAGCACCCCCCCAGCACCCCCTCCTGCCCCCCAGCACCCCCTCCTGCCCCCCAGCACCCCCCAGCACCCCCTCCTGGTGGGTTTGTCTTGACCTTGTTCCCAGTATCTTTAAAGTTACGTCGAGGTCCCTCTGCCAGGATGGGCCCTTTGAATGCGCTTTAACCCCAGCTCTGACGGTTTATGTTTTTTAAAGTGGTTAGAAACTGCAACAGTTTTATTATTTTTAAAACATACCTTGGTTTTCTCCCAAAAATAGTTTTTGGAAACCAAATCACCAAAAAAAAAAAAAAAAAATTCTCGGAGGGAAGGCGGGGAGTGGGGGTGGGAGGGGCCGAGACTAACCGCAGACCTTGTGTGGGAACCTGCAGAGCCCACGCACACTCCACAGTGTGGTGAAGGCCTGGGCGGCGGGGGCGGGGGGGGTCGCTAGGAGGGGTGAATGGGGAAAAAGGGGACATCAGTAATGCTTCCAACAATAAAGGCTTTTTAAAGCAGATAAATAAACCGCAAAATTTAACGCTAAAGAAACCCCGAGCGGATCCAAAAGGAAACACCAGGTGGAAGTGGGCTGTGGCTCCCGGCGGCCTGGGCTCAAGCCTGAGTCGCCCGCGGTGGCCACAGGGCCGTGTGGCCTGGGCGCCTGACCTGCCGTCTGCTCGCCGGGAGGAGGGAGCGGGGCCGCAGCTGCCTGTGGGGACGGGGCGGCCGTGTGGAGTCTGCAGCCAGGCAGTGCTCGCTGCTCCGCGTGGGCGTGTCGCTGCTCCACGCCGTCCCTCGCTGCTTCGGGGCTGGTGCCGCTCTGGCCTCGAACCTTGGGGACTTGCAGGCCCAGCTCAGGCATGAAAGCCCCGTGGGCGGAGGGAGGCACAGCCGGGTCTGTCTCCCCTCTGCCTGCTGTTGGGGGGCTGTAATGCGCTCTCAATCCCCTCCCGGGCCTCCCAGCCTGCCCCGCCCCTTCCTTGGCCCTCTCCCCCAGCAGCGCCCGGAGCAAGGCCCTCTGGGACAGTCCTGTCCCCCGTCTCCGCCCCCCGGAGCAAGGCCCTCTGGGACAGTCCTGTCCCCCGTCTCCGCCCCCCGGAGCAAGGCCCTCTGGGACAGTCCTGTCCCCCGTCTCCGCCCCCCGGAGCAAGGCCCTCTGGGACAGTCCTGTCCCCCGTCTCCCCTCGGAGCAAGGCCCTCTGGGACAGTCCTGTCCCCCGTCTCCCCCCCTGGAGCAAGGCCCTCTGGGACAGTCCTGTCCCCGTCTCCCCCCCTGGAGCAAGGCCCTCTGGGACAGTCCTGTCCCCGTCTCCCCCCTGGAGCAAGGCCCTCTGGGACAGTCCTCTCCCCCGTCTCCCCCCTGAGCAAGGCCCTCTGGGACAATCCTGTCCCCGTCTCCCCCCTAAGCAAGGCCCTCTGGGACAGTCCTGTCCCCCAGCAGCCCCCTGAGCAAGGCCCTCTGGGACAGTCCTGTCCCCGTCTCCCCCGTGCTGCTCACAGGCCCCACAGCCCTCCGCCCGCCGGGCCGCTGTGGTGGTCAGCGAGTCCACTCGGCGACGTGGTGCTGCTGTCCCAGAGGCTGGAGGCCCCGGCAGCCCCGTCCCAGCGCAGAGCCTCTGTGCGCCGTCCCCCGAGCAGCTGGTCTCCCTTGGGGAGCAGGCGCTCGGTGGAGACGCACACGCAGACAGAGGGCGCGAGGATGAGCGCTGCCAATAGCATGTAAAAGGTCGGCTCGACCTCGCCCTAGCCACGCATGCCAGCGAAGCCGCCGCCCAGCGTGGGGCGGGTGGCGGTCAGGGCCCCTCCCTGAGGTCAGGGGGCTGCAGGCTCCAGGTGAGGGTCCTGGGGAGCCTGTGGTGGAAGGACAGGAGAGGGTGGCCCCGGGGGGGCGTGGGGTCAGGCCGCGGGGCGGGGCGTGCGCTGAGGCACCTGTCTCCGCAGACCCCTGCCTGTACATCCCGCGCTTCGCGCACCTGCTGGAGTTCGGCGAGAAGAACCACGAAGTGTCCATGACGGCCCTGCGGCTCCTGCAGAGGATGAAGCGGGACTGGATGCACACGGGCCGGCGCCCCTCGGGCCTCTGCGGGGCAGGTACGGGGCCTTGGCGTCAGGCTGCCTGGGCCCGCTGGCCGCCGGCGCTGGCTTCTGCCTGACCTGCAGCAGGGGGTGCTGGGTCGTCTCCAGAGCTGCCTCCCAGCCTCCTGTGCCCTCTCGGACTCCCACCTGCTCCCAGGTGCCCTCCACAGGCCAGGGCCAGGGGCAGGGGCGGGACCTGGGGCTTGACGGCTGGGGTGCCCGCTCTCGGGCTGGCTCCCTGGCCCGCAGACGCCTTTGGGTCTGTGGGAGCCTCTTCCGGAGTCCTCCTCCCTCTTCCTCTTGGCCCCATGCCCAGTGCCCACGGGCCCACTCCTTCCTGGGACGCCCAGGGCCCGTGCGCCCACCTCAGCTCCAGCAGGCGCAGCGCTGCCCGGGGCGCATTCCATCCAGAGCCTGGTTTCTGAGCTTGCAGACCAGGACCCGGCCACCCGCCGGCCACGCGCCAGCACAGGCCCTCCCCGTCCCAGGCCCTCCCCCCGTCCCAGGCCCTCCCCCGACCCAGGCCCTCCCAGTCCCGGGCCCTCCCCGTCCCAGGCCCTCCCCCGTCCCAGGCCCTCCCCGTCCCAGGCCCTCCCCCGTCCCAGGCCCTCCGAGCCCCCAGTTCCGCCGCCAGCCAGCTCTTCCACGCGGGCCAGCGCCGCTGCCGGGCTCTCGGTGGGGCTCCGAGTCCGCAGGACACGCGTGCTAGTTGTGTACCTCACTGCGGAGGGCGGGCAGCACGTGTGCACCGTGTGAGTCCCGGCAGCAGCGTGTGGCTCTCAGGGCTGAGGCACCGCGGTCAGGACACGCCCGGTGCCGGGCAGCCTGCCGGCTGGGTCGCAGGCCCTGTTCTGCCGCCTCACCCTCACCTCCTTCCCAGCACTGCTGGTCGCAGCCAGGATGCACGACTTCCGGAGAACCGTCAAAGAGGTCATCAGCGTGGTCAAGGTGTGCGAGTCCACGCTGAGGAAGAGGTGGGTGGCCTTGCTCAGGCCTCGGGGCAGGCCGTGTCCTCCTGCCGGCTCCGCCAGGCCTGCTGGTCGGGGCCCCAGTGTGGGGGTCCCTGCAGGGCCCAGCGCGGAGGGGGGCCCTCTCCCTGCCCAGGTCCCTCCTGGGACCACGCCCAGGCCGTCGGCAGTTGGCGGCCCCTCCCGAGCAGTCAGGTGGGCGGCAGTTTATAGAACCGCCCAGACGCAAGAGGGTCCGGAACGGGCACTGAGGGCGGCCTCACCGTGTCCTGATCGGTGTGGCCCGAGTGACTGTCACCTGGAGGAAGCTGAGCTCCAACAGGGGCCCCCTGTCCGCGTACGAGGGGCCCAGCGAGGTCACGGCCGCCCCAGCTCGGCTGCGCGGGGCCTGTCAGAGGCGGACGGACCGGGGTGCCTCTCCCGCTGGCAGTTCTTCCTGGTCCCTCACACGACCTCTGGGAGGCGGCGCGGACTGAGAAACGCACCGGGCTGCCGAGAGCGCACCTTTGGGGGGCCCGCGGCCGCAGGGTGGGCTTCCTCCCGGCCCTCCGCGTCCGCCTGTGGAGCCGGAGGGCGTGGCCCTTCTCCCAGCGGGCGTGGCTGTGGGCAGCACTGAGCCGGGTGGGCGGGCTGCTGAGTGCCAGGCGGGCCGCGCCCAGCACGGCCTGGGCCGCTCCCTAACTGCCGGCGTCAGTGGCTGTTGGGGGCAGCAGGGCGGTGTCGCATCTGTGTCTTAGGCTCACGGAATTCGAAGACACCCCCACCAGTCAGCTGACCGTGGACGAGTTCATGAAGATCGACTTGGAGGAGGAGTGCGACCCCCCGTCCTACACGGCCGGCCAGCGGAAGCTGCGGGCGAAGCAGGTGGGCCCACCTGCGCGGCGGCCTGCGCCCCCCGGTCAGCGCCCGGTTCTGCGGCCTAACGCTGCGCACCTGGTGGCAGCACGGTGGTCTGCATGCGTGCCCGTGTGCGGGGGAGGTGCACACGCGGGGGTGCGGGGGGGGGGCACACGGGTCCCCTTCCCAGCCTGTCCCTCGGGGCGACGGGCGCGGGCCTGGGGGTTTGTCTGGACAGCTGTGCACGTCCCCGGCCGGGACCGTGGCCCCTGACCCTGCTGCTCTGGCCCTTGATCAGCCCCGTGAAGCGTGTTCCCGGCAAGGTGGGCGTCGGGCCGTGCCGGGAACGGCCCGCAGGCGCGCGTCTGGCTGACATCCGGTCCCTCCTGGCCCTCAGCTCAGTGTCTCGCCTCTTGGTTTTCAGCTGGAACAAGTCCTGTCGAGAAAACTGGAGGAGGTCGAAGGTGAGCAGCTGCCCTGCCCGCAGGCGCCTCGGGTGGGAGAGGGTTTTGTGCTCACTTCCTGCTTGTCACTGTCCCTGCAGGGGAGATCTCCAGCTACCAGGACGAGATTGAGACGGAACTCGAGAACAGCCGGCCCAAGGCCAAGGGGGCGCTGGCCAGCCTGGCGAGAGACGGTGAGTGCGCCCGCCCCGCCCGCACTCGTCACCCTGCACCTTCCCGCTGCCCTTCCACGCCCGTGTCCTGCTGCACTCCCGGCAGCGGGTCCCTGCCCACGCCCCAGGTCCCAGCCTGCGCTGAGCAGCGCCCAGCATCCAGTGCGCTCGCCTCTGTCCCCGTCGCCCTGGGCTGACGTCCCTCGGGTTCTTGTTCTCAGATGCAGGCCTGCCTTGCTCACTGCCCGTGGGTAGAGCTCAGCCCTGGCTCTGCGGCCACAGGCCCCCTGGGCCCTTTTCCACAGTGCCCCTCAGTGCCCATCCTGCCCAGCCCCATCCCGGGCACCCTCCGTGCCCCCTGCGCCTGCAGAGCTGCTGTGGGCGTCCTGCACAGCCGTGTGCCCGTGTGTTTTCATGTCTCTGGTCGGCCCCTCGTCCCCCTGCCCGGGGCTCGGCCCTGTCCGGTTGGGCAGCTCTCGGCGGGTCCCTGTCCCCGGCCTCAGGCCCGGGAGCAGGTGGTGGCGTCTGCCCTGACACTCCGTGTGGGCGGCAGCGCCCGGCTCCCCTCCAGGGCTGTGTCCTGCCTCCAGCTGCTTCCCTTCTGCATAGGCTGACCCGTGTGTCAGGCTCGCTTGTGGCTGATTCTCGCCTGAGGGCATTTTCCCCGTGGCTTCTTCAGAGAGAACGGGGTGCGGGGGGCATCGATGAGAGAGACACATCGCCTGGCTGCCTCTCGCACCGTGGGCGGGAGGAGATCCACACCCGGAACCGAACCTACAACCCTGGTGCACGGACTAACGCTCTGACCGCCGAGCACTGGCAGGGCTCTTCGGGTGCTTCCTGTACAAAACGTGTTTCTGTTGACGTCAGAGCGGAAGGGAGAGAGACATCGGCGATGAGGGAGAATCACTGGTCAGCTGCCTCCCGCACGCCCCACACTGGATGGAGCCTGCAACCCGGGCCTGTGTCCTGACCGGGAATCGAACCGTGACCTCCTGGTTCAGAGGTGGATGCTCAGCCACGGAGCCCCGCGGGCCGGGCTCTTAGGGCTTTTGGTCTTACTGTTCATGTTGTTTTCTATTTCATTCTCGGTCATGGTAGGCAGCTCTGGTTTGGGGGTTTTCTCGGCGGGTTAGTGCCCTCCCATCACTGGGGCTTCACGTGGCCTTATTACTCAGCTGCGTCTGGTTTTTGAGCCAGTGGCCTCTCCTGCATCTGGGCTGAGCGCGCAGGGCCGGGGGCGCGCAGGGCCAGGGGCCGCGGCGTGATGTCGGCGGCACTCCCCGCACGGGTCCTGTTTCTCCTCGGTGCTCAGCCCGGGAGCGCAGACGCTCGGGAGCGGAGGGGTGCCTTCGTTTTACGCGCTCACCGCGTGCTGCAGCGGTGCTGCTGGCGCTGCCCCTCCTGTAGCTGCGCTGCGTGTCTGTGGCCGGGCGCCATGGTGATGCCCTAGGCCTGGGCTCCACCTCCGTGGGGTCGTCTGCGGCCACGCCTCGGCTCTCTGAGCCTGTGGACGCGGTGGCCCCTGTCTGACCCTGCGCTGGCTGTGTTGGGTGCAGCGCCCCGCGGTCTGAGTGAGCTCGTTTCTGGGGTGTCCTCCGACCTGGCCTGGTGTCGTCTTGTCCACCGGTTTCCTGGCTGTTTCCCATGCTCCTCCTCTCTCCAGCTTCCTAGCCGCCCTCCCCACCGCGGCTGCGTTGTCAGGGTGGCGGTCGGCGCATCCACCTACAGAGCGGGCCGGCCGGCCACCTTGGTTGCGGGCCGCCCCTGGGCCCCCTCCTGAGCCACGCCTGTGAGCCCGTGGCGGCCGGCTCCGTGTGCCGCCCTGCGCCCCTGAGCCCTGGTGCAGTGGGGCGGGAAGCGATGCCCAGAGGGTGCTGGGGAGGCTGGGAGGATGGAGGCGGGTGGAGGGGCGGCAGCCCGGCTGGAGGCGGCCTCCCTCCCTCAGGCGCCGCTGCGAGCCCAGGGTGGAGCCACCGGAGTGTCCAGCCCACGGTCCCACATGACTGCCCTGCTCTCTGGGAAGGGAAAGCTTGTTCCCACGGAGACACGTGTCAAGATGGAAGCCTCTCGCGTGGCACTCGTGCCACCTGAGCCCTCGTAGTGAGGAGCTCTCCGAGCTCAGGTGCCGCTTCCCTGAGGGCCTGCCCTGTGCGGGGGGCCTGCCCTGTGCGGGGGGCCTGCCCTGTGCGGGGGGCCTGCCCTGTGGGAGGGGCCGCGCGTGACCTCGCTCACCTGCAGGGCCCGCCCGCGCCCCCCCTCCCGGAGGCCGTCACGTCACCGCCCCTCGCAGTGCGCCGCCCCCTCCCTGTCGCTCAGCCAGGCCGCGTCTCCGCAGCACCTGTCCCTCTCCAGGGCGGCAGTGCTGACCCGGCCGGCCGGCTGGCCTGCTGCGGACGGTGGTGACTCCAGGTTGACGGCACTGAGCGCTGTGGCCGTTCCCCACCATCCCCCTCCTGGGCCAGGGCCGAGGGCTGCGAACGCGGGTGTCCAAGAACCACCGCCCGGTTCTGCTTCCCACGTGGCCATCGGTCCTCCTGGGGGCCGTGCTCACTCGCCGCGCAGCGGTCTCTGGTCTCCTCGGCGGAGTCTCCCACTCTGGACGGGGGTCCCCGGCAGGGAGTTTTGAGTTCTTCGGCTCGTAGACACACGTCCTGGGTCAGCCGCGTGCTTTGCAGTCAGCCTGCGCGTTGTCTGAGTTCTGATGAAGGGGGATCTATCGGTGTTCTGTGGACTCTGCCTGTAGCGCCATTTCTAAGAAGTTTTTGCTTCATCCAAACTCAAACGTGCCCTGGCCGGTGTGGCTCAGTGGATAGAGCGTCAGTGCTCGGACTGAAGGGTCACGCGTTTGATTCCCATCAAGGGCACGTACCCGGGTTGCAGGCTCCATCCCTGGACCTGGTCAGGGGGGTGTGGGAGGCAGCCAAGCGACGTGTGTCTGTCTCCCCCTCCTCCCACTCTCTGAGAAGCAGCAGGAAAAGGTCCTGGGGGAGTGAGTCTCAAACGTCTCCCCTGCTGCCTGCTGGGTGTGTGTCCTTCCAGCTGCTGTGTTCGCCTGTGGCGTCTTGTGTTAATTCCGCGCCAGGCGTGAGGTGTAGGCCGCGGGCGCCCTTTGTGACAAAGCCATCGGAGGGCTCTCGCCCTCAGCAGCTCAGTTAGTGGAGGGAGTGTTTCCCGCAGCGGGGCGGCCCCTGCGGGCTGACGGGTGGACTGTGCCCCAGGCCCCGGCGAGGACACCACGGCCAGCTTGTTTGGCGAGGAGGACGCCGAGGACGAGGAGCTGGAGGCCGCTGCCAGCCACCTGAACAAGGACTTCTACCGGGAGCTGCTCGGCGGCGGCGTTCCCGGCAGTGCGGAGGCCGCGGGCAGCCCCAGCGAGAGCGGCAAGCCCCCCGCCCTGGAGTCCCTGCTCGGGCCCCTGCCCACCGCGGCCAGCCTGGGCATCTCGGACTCCATCCGGGAGTGCATCTCCTCGCAGAGCCAGGAGTCCAGTGAGTGCGGGCGGGCGGGCGGGGTTCTGGGGGAGGGTGCGTGTGGGCCGCCCCCTCGGGAGCGTGGGCTTGCCCGGAGGGCACTGCGGCCGCCGTGCAGGCTGTGAGCAGTCAGTGCCCCGGTGGGTGCTGACCCCGAATGCCAGCAGGGCATCACTGTCTCTGGGACCCTTGTCGGCTGGCCTGTGGCTCCGGTCCTGGCCAGAGCCCTCTGGGGAGTGTGGCCACAGGCCCCCCGGCCCCATGTGACCCAGAGGCCGTGCACCGGCGTCCTGCGGGCAGCTCTCGGCTGAGGAGTCACGGCCAGTGTCACAGGCCCGCCCTCTGCCCTCGTCTAAGCCGGGGGGGGGCGGGGGGGGGCGGCGCCGGCTGAGGGCACGGTCTCCGCCTGCTGAGCCCCAGCCCCAGCCGTGGCCCACGGAGCAGGCACGGGGGCTCCCGCCCCGGGAAGGGGCTGTGGTTCTGTCAAGTCTCTCCCGACAGCAGGTCCTGCTCCTCTGCTGGGACCAGGCCAGTGGAGGGTCCGAGCCCTGGGCACTGCTCAGCGGAGCTGTTTGGCTGCCTGAGGTTCCCCACGTGCGTGGCAGGCGTGGCAGGGCGGCCCGCCCGTTGGCAGTGGGGGCCTGGGGGAGGGGCGGTGGCATGACACAGTTAAATCCGTCAGGTCACCCACGAGGGTTCTGTGTGCGTGTCCCACAGGCACGGGCAGAGGCCCTGAGGCAGCGGGCACTGGGGCCTGGAGCAGAGAGAGGCCGTCTGGCTGGAGCTGAGGACAAGGGGCGCCTTGGGGTGCCCAGGGGGCCGCAGGGCCTCAGTGGGAGCACCCCTGATGCCTGCTGTGGGCTGATAGCTGGGGACTCAGCAGAGGACACCCGGTTTCGGGGGGCAGCAGGCAGGAGGGCACCCTCGCTTCTGAGCTGTGCAGATGGGGTCCTGCCCTGGAGGCTGCTCGCACAGGACACCAGGATGGGGCGGGGGGCGGGGCAACCGGGGGGCAGACCCTGCTCCCTCTGCGTTGGGGCCGTAAGCCCCCTCTGTGCACGCACACGCACGCACACGCACACGCACACGCACACGCAGGAGCAGCGCCAGCCCCGCTGGTGGTGAGGAAGCAGAGTCTGAGCGCCGTGGAGGACGGGGTGGGGTTGGGCCGTGAGCCCGCTGACCGCTGTGCTTCCCTCTAGAAGACGCTTCCGGGGACGGCGAGCTGGACCTCAGCGGCATCGACGACCTGGAGATCGACAGGGTGAGTGCTCTGCGCCCTCCCAGGCGCGCCCTGCTGGGGGGGGGCGGTGGGGGGTGCTCTCCGGGCATGGGGACCCCTGACCCCAGCTGTGTGCAGGCCCTGCAGTCGGGAGGCCGCTCGGTCCTGAGGACACAGCACTGACCTGTGAGCTCCCAGGACCGTGCCCTGCCCTGCCCTCCGGTGGCCCCGCTTCTGTGCCCCTGGGGCCTGGGAGCTGCCCAGAGGGTGGGGCGGGCGTGGAAAGGGGTCCCTGCACCCTCCTCGGGGGAGGCCCACCGCCAAGGTGAGCGAGCCCTCCGGTCGCGCTGTGCTCCCCAGTACATCCTGAACGAGGCAGAAGCCCGCGTGAAGGCCGAGCTGTGGATGCGGGAGAACGCCGAGTACCTGCGGGAGCAGAGGGGTGAGTGCCGCCCGCCCGCCCCGCCCTGCCCAGGCGCCCAGGGGGAGGCCCTCGCTGACCCGCCGCCACTGCCTTTCAGAGAAGGAAGCCCGCATCGCCAAGGAGAAGGAGCTGGGCATCTACAAGGAGCAGAAGGTGGGTGCTGCGGAGCCACCGCCCCGACGGGTGGGGCTGGCGGGGGAGGGGGCGTAGCTGCGCACTCCGGTGGGGAAACCCCAGGCAGGCAGTGGGGCCTCAGGGCCTCGGAGGGCCTGCCCGTCCGCTCGTCCGCCCGTCCTGTGGTCAGCACCGTGGCTGAGCGGCTCCTCGGTGGTAGGCGGTGATGTCTGGCTGGAGCGGCCGGGGGAGTGGTCAGGGCAGGCCGGGTCGTGGCGGCCGAGAGGCTGCGCTCGCAAACCTGGACCCAGAGCGGGGGAGGCTGGGAGCAGGGTCAGGGTCGGGGACTGGCAGCTGGTCCATGTCGTGGCCCCGTGGGGGCTGCTCAGGAGGCGGGTGGGCTGGAGAGGCGGAGGCGGCTCCTGCAGGGTCTCAGCTCAGCGCCAGGACGCATCCAGGGACCATCGTCCCGCTGGTGACAGCCGGGCCCAGAGCACCTGCTCTGTCCTCTGCTTGGCCACGGGCCGGCAGGGGAGGGGCCGCGTGGCGGGCTGGGGCAGTGCCCGCTCCCTGGGGCGGTGCATTGGGACGGGGGGGCTCAGCCCCTTCCCCATCCCGGGAGGAGGAGGTGGGCGCAGCCCTCGGGTGGCTGAGCCCCTTCCTTCCCGGGAGCCCTGGGCAGCACCGCGTGGGCCGGGGGTGACTCGTGCGCCTCGCTCAGCCCAAGAAGCCGTGCAAGCGCAAGGAGCCGATCCAGGCCAGCACGGCCGGCGAGGCCATCGAGAAGATGCTGGAGCAGAAGCGCATCTCCAGCAAGATCAACTACAGTGTGCTCCGCGACCTGGACAGCAAGGGCGGCGCGCAGCGGCCGGACGCGGGGCCTGCGGACAGGACTGGGGCCCGGAAGCTGCCTCGGAGGAAGAAGCCGGCCGGCCGGAGCGCGGCCGACCCCGTGGCCAGCGTGGGGAAAAGGTGCTGGGCCGGGGCTGGCGAGGGCGGGGGCTGGGTGCCAGGGGCCGTGTCGGTGCCAGCGTGGTGCCCACTGCCCTGGCCGGCTCAAACCCAGTGCGGGGCTGGGTCCTCTGGGTCCCTCCAGCTCCCCTCAGCTGTGCCCGGGGGACGGGCTAAGGGCTGCGCATGGGCTCCGCCCCGCCTCCTGCCGCCAGCCCTGGGGTGTGGGCTTCCTGGGCCCGGAGGGGAGCCTCCTGAGGTGGGAGCGCTGAGCTTGCGTGTGTTCCCCGCTCGGCCCCTCGCAGGTGACCGTGGGGAAGGTGCCCTGGCTCTGTGTTTGGAGGGTGTGGGGGAGGGAAAGCAGGCCTGTGGGAGGGGTGCTGTGAGCACCAGTTGGGTGCCCCTGCTGTGGGCCTGGAGGGTGCCCACCCTGACCTGTGGCGGGGACGGGGGAGGGGGGGGAGGGAAGCAGCCAGAGCTGTTTGCTAGGAGGAGAGGGGCAGACTTGGGCCTGAGAGTGCCCCTCCTGCTCCCCTCCCGTGCCCCCCTCACCCCCTCCCGTGCCCCCCTCACCCCCTCCCGTGCCCCCCTCACCCCCCTCCTGTGCTTGCTTTCAGGTTGAGGCCAATGGTGTCCACCCAGGCGGCTAAGAAGGCAGCCCCGGGAGAGGTGTGTGTGGACAGCGCCAGGGCGGGGCCTCGGGGAGCAGCAGCCCAGCGGACGTGGGAGGGAGGAGCTGGGACAGGCCTCGCTGCTCCTGCTCGGCGGGCAGAGGGGATCCTGAGGTCCCGGGCGCGGGGAGGAGTGTCCTGGGAGGGCCTGGTCCCGAGAGCTGAGTCCTCCCGGCGCCCTGCAGCCCTGGCCAGCCTGCGGCCGTGTCTCCTGGGCCGTCGGAGAGCCTCTGGGCAGCGAGGCCCAAGTCCCGGTGCCACTGTCGTGCGGCGCCCTCTGAGGGTGGAGGCCTGGTGTGGGGACGCCCCCCCCCCCCCCCCCCGGTGGGGCTCAGGGTCTTCACTCCTTATTGTCAGGAAACAAAATGAAAAGCAGAGAGGGGTCCCCAGGGGTCCCAGAGCAGCTGCAGGTGCAGCTCAGGAGGGGCCGGTCAGGGTCCCTGGGGGTGGCCTGGAGCCTTGTTCAGAGCTGTCCCCTCACTCGCAGACCCTGCCCCCAAACCCCCCCGCCCGCGGCTGCGACCCGGGGAGGCCCGCGGCGGTGCTGGTGGAGAGCGGGCCTGTGTCGTACCACCCCGAGGAGGACGCCGAGGAGGAGGACCCCGACCCCGATGAGGAGGACGGGGAGCCCTGCGTCAGTGCCCTGCAGATGATGGGCGGCAGCGGTGAGCCCGCGGGGCTGGGCTTCCAGAGAAGGGCGCCGGCCGCCTGCCCTGGCGACCCTGCTGAGGCCGCGGGGTCTCTCCCCCGGGGAGGGAGTCGGGACGGAGCGGACTGTGGGTTCTGAGGCTCTAGGTGTGTGCGATGGACTGGCCAAGCCTGCCCCCTGGGAGACCGGGGCCTGGGGTGCCGGGAGCGATGCCCACAGACGTAGGGGTCCCACCCACCTCACACGGCCCTTGACCTGAAGCCAGGCACCCACCGCCCACAGCCAGGCCATCGGCCCCGGGCCCCGCAGAGACCATGGCAGCGCTTTTCACCCGCCGTGGGGCCTGCGTGGCCAAGGCCGCCGCTGGTGCTGGAGCTGGGGCCGGGGCGGGGCCGGGGCCTGGCTGCAACTACTCAGCGGCGCGTCTGTCTCTGCAGATTACGGCTGTGACGGTGACGACGACGACGGCTATTGAGGTGTGATCGCGCATGGCCGCGCCCGAGGTGGACCCTGGCTTCTGAGGGGCCAGGCCGGGACTCGGGCCCCAAGCCCAGGTGTGAGCGTGGCCTCGCCTGCCCCGCAGCCTTGTCGTGGCCACGAGGGACGTCCCGGCACTCGTGCTGGCGCCATGTTTTGAGCAATGCCCGGAGGCCCGGCGGCTCGTCCGAGTGCGTGGAGGCTGGGCGGGCTCCAGGACACGGCTCGGCTCGCCGTGCTCGCTGGCTGAGAAGCGCTGTGCTCAGCCCTCTGAACTCCAGCTGCAATCCTCGGCTCCCTCCCGCGCCGGGCCCTGGCCCACCCGGAGCTGCGCCCGAGTCCAGGCGGCCTGAGCCAGGACAGGTGGGCGCTCGCATCCGAGCTGGCATCCGGCTCAGCGTCCAGAGGGAGGGAAGGCGGGCAGGCAGGGCCTCTGAGCCCCCCGCCTGCTCTAGAGCGTTCTCAGGCCCTGAACGGCCCAGGGGCCAGGCTGCGGCATGGGAGGGCCGGAGCCTACTGTTGTGGCCCCGCCCTGCTCCCCGGAGAGGTGACCGCAGTGACAGACAGCGCACACTGCCCTCCCTGCCCAGCGCTCGGTCTCCTGGCTGGGTGCAGCAAAGGCTGCAAGTTGAGACTCGAGGCCACGTGTCTGCGGGCAGGTGGGGCTGGAGGGGAGTTCTGGGGCGCGGCAGGGCGGGCGTGCGCTGAAGCAGAAGTCGAGGTGAGAGGAGGCCCCGGTGAGGTGCGGAGCACTCAGCGGCAGGTCCTAGAGTGGGGGGCCCGCCCCCCGGGACACGGTGCTGACAGGTGCTGCGGGAGCACCTGCTTTGGTGGTGGGTGACCCCATGGCAATGGGCAAGGCCCCAAGCGAGCAGCTGGCGGCTGGCAGGGTGCCAGTAGGCTGTGGACAGCGCCCCCCGTGCAGGCCACCATCACCACACATGTGGGCCTGAGGGACACCTGCAGGCCTGCGTGCTCCTCCGTCCACATCTGCATGCCACCCTCTGACCCCAGGTGACCTCCACCAGGCCCAGGGAGGGAGGGAGGGAGGAGGCCCCAGCACTCACATGCCGTCTGCACATCTGTCCTACGGCCAGGTCCCTCCTGCTGCTGCCCGAGTGGCCTGGGGGCAGCCCTCCAGCGGCTGCTCTGAGCATCCTCCTGGGGTTGGCATAGGACACCCCATCTCAGCCCTGCTGGGTGGGCTGCAGGGTGGGCATCGCCAGGGCTTGGAGAGGGACGGGGCCTGGGGCCTGCCTGACCCTTGCTGAGCAGAGGCCTGCTCTAACGTCTCAGGGTCAAGGTCAGAGTAAGCGCTGGAGCTAACTCAGGCTCTGCCTGGCTCCTGGCAGGTCTCCAGTGAGGCCAAGAGGACTGGGGCTTGAGTGACGGCCCAAGGTCACCAGCTGGGCCCACACTCCTAACTGTCTCCAGTCCCAGCAGTCTCCAGTCCCAGCAGGCCACCGGGCTGATGGCCGCCCGATGCTACCAAGACTACGGAGGCCTCCGAGAGGCAAAAGCCCACCGATGGCTCTGCCTCTGGAGTCCTGCCCGGCCTGTCAGCCCCACCCCCACCCGCTGTCCAGCCTCCCCAAGACCAGCTGCCCCTCACCCTGAGGCCCAGCCAGCAGGCTGCACCTCCTCCAGGCCCTCAGGCTCCCTGGTGCTCGAGGGGGGGCAGAGGCCGAGGCAGGTGGCTGCTGGCAGGTCTGACCCAGGGCTGCTACGTGGAGAGGGGCCACAGGTCTAGGCGTGGCGGCTGGTCACTGGCTGGTCATGTGCCGCCAGGGTTCGATCAGCTGGGCCTGCAGCCCACTCTGCTGTTGAGGGACTTGGGCCCAGGGAGGGGTGTGGAGCGCTCCCCGACCCCCACCTCCCGAGGCTGGGGTGGAGGGGCCTTCCCTGCGGCTGCTGCAGCAGACAGGGCTCCAGGGTCCCGGCGGGTCGGCTCAGGAGCTCACTCTGGCTGCTCGGACCCCCAGAGGGACCGGCTTCCAGGGGTCCGTGCCCGCAGGTCCTGCTTGGCGGCCGACCCAGGACGTCTTCACGCCGCTCCGCCCCACGGCCACCTGCCCGCCCCCTGGTGGCACCTCAGCACAGCCTGGAGGCAGGAGCAGGCACTGACCCTCTGCCCAGACTGGTCCCCACCCGTCTTCCTGTCCCCGAGCCCCCACCCCGGTGCCCTGCACCCAAGGACACCCCGTTCCCCGAGTAATAAAAGCCACAACCTGCCAGACCACGGTCATGTGTGCGTCCTCAGCGGTCCTCAGTCTGCTCACGCCCGGGCCTCTGACACGCGGTGCCTTCGTGGGCCTGCCCGCGGATCACGCCATGCGGCCTGCCAGGGGCCATCGCCAGGGCCCGGCCCTTCAGCAGGACACAGCCATCTTGCACGTGTGCCCCGGCCCCTGGGGGACACTGAGGTCCACTCGGTTCCCACGGGGCGGTGCCCAGCCCTGGTGCTGTGTGGGGCGTGCCTGCCTGTGGCCGCCAGCTTCCGGGACCAGTTAGCACCTACGTGCCTGGAGGGTTGGCCGGTCCCTGGGGAGGCTTGGGCCCCTGCCAGGCTGGCAAGGGGTGGGGGCTGAGAGGGCTCCGCGGCGTCAGGCCTCAGGCTCGGGTGCCCAGCCCTTCAGAGGGCAGAGCAGGCTCGTGGCTTTCCTGCTGGGAGCGGCTGCTCAGGAAGCCGCCGTCCACACAATGGGTCCTCGGGGACCTGGGAGGGCAGGGCCCCAGACGGTGGGACTGGCCCTGACCCTGGCCTGTCACCACCTTGACCCTGACCCAGCACCGGCACTGCCCACGGCGCCCTCTCCTGGCCGCCCCCGCTGACGGGCCGAGCGGTGGACACGGCTGTGGTCTGAGGACAGGGTGTGGGGAGGGGGTGCCCTGAAGCCCCGGCAGGCCTGTGGGCAGGGAGGGTCCGTGTCCATGGCCGCTCAGCCGGAGGGGGAGCAGAGAGGCCCAGCCTGTGGCCGGAGGCGGCACCGGCCCCCAGCCCGTGTCCCCGCCCGAGAGGCTCGGCTCGGGCAGGACTAAGTCGCTGCTTCCCATTCAAGGCCAGTGAACGGGCATTGTCTGCGGTGCCCGCCTTGGAGGGGCCTGGGAAAAGGCTGCCGGCAGGTCCAAGGGGGGTGGCCGCGTGGCCCTTCCCGTCCCCGGGCCTGGCATCAGCATCAGGCGGAGCTGGGCCTGCGGGGGGGTCGCCGCGGGGGCAGGAGGCGGTGGGCCAGCAAGGGCCAGGTGTGGACAGGGCCCCAGGGTCAGGGCAGGCCCCGCTGCAGGCGGCCACCGGCGCCAGAGGTTGGGGCAGGATGGGCACCTGCACACTCAGCTGTCACGTGTCTCCCGCTCGTCTGCACTCGGGTCCCCGCCCCACCAAAGCCCTTTCCCGGGATGTCCCCTCCAACCCACCGAGGGCTCCCAGGTGACCCACTGCCAAGGGCCTGCGTGGGGCCCTGGCGGGAGGGCCCGGCAGGTTGGGGGGAGCGCAGGCGGGTGGCCGGGCAGGGACCCAGCAGGCTGTGGGGGCTGGCGCGGTGCTCTGCAGCAGCAGGGGAGGGGGAGTGAGAGGGCACGGCCTGCAAGCCCAGGCTCAGCAGCCTGCGGTGCATCCGAGGCCCCTCGTGCCCGCGGGCTGGAGGCCCCAGCCTGGCCCTGGCCGGGTCTCTGATGCTGGAGGGCACAGCCTAGGGAGGCCTGCACATGGTGCCCAGCCCTGCCCAGCAGCCCTGCCTGCCCCCAGGCTCTGCAGGTCGGGGAGGCACTCGGTCCCGGCCAGCAGGTGGTGCTGCAGGACGGCCAGGTGGGCCTGAGAGGACAGGGAGCCTCCTGCAGGGTGTGTGTGTGGGGGTGGTCAGTGCTGTGAGGAGCCCTCCTCCAGGGAGGGGGTGGCACTTCTTTGGGAGGGAGCCCCCGCCCAGACAGCTGGTTCCTTTACATCTGCCCCAGGGTGGTCCCTGACAGGGACAGCCCTGCATGATCAGACCAAGATGAGCCTTCAGGGCCTCAGCCCCGTGCCCAGTTTCAGTTCTATTCTTGCCCAGGTGCCCCCCGTGCACTGGGCAAGGGTGCTGTGGGGGGAGGGGGGGTTCCCACTGAGGGTCCCTATTGGTCAGAGGCTAGTTCAGGGGGTGGGACATCCCTCTGGTGGGAGGGGGAGGAGCCCACACTGGGTCCCCAGGAGCAGCTGGTCAGGGCACATGGGGCACCAAGAGGCAAGTGGGCCACCCACCTGGGGCAGGTGGCGGGGGTTGAGCGAGCGAGGCGGGGGGGGGGGTGAGGGCCTCAGGGTGGGAAAGGCAGGGTCCCCAGAGGCTGGGTGTCCTGGTGGTTTCAGGGGGGCAGCCACGCCTGTGGGCGGGAGCAGGTGTGTGGCAGACGCGGGCCTGTGCTCGGCTCTGGTGGGCCCGGGCCCTGGCTCCACGCTGCAGGGGGTGCTGGGGGTGCAGGAGGGCAGGGCCAGGGCTCCCGGGAGAGGCTCAGTGCAGCCAGCCAGGTGCAGGCTGGGGGCCAGAGGGCTCAGGTGGGCAGGTGTCGGTCAGGATGTCCCCAGGGTGGGCTCTCGGGGAGTCACTGAACTTGGAGCCCCAGAGTCCGAAGCCACTGGCCTCCCACTGCCTGTGGCCTGAGGGCAGGGCTCCGTGCTGAGCAGGGCTGGTGGGCTGCGTCTGCCCGTGCAGGCCCGGTGTCCACAGCCTGGCCGCCCCGGGCAGGACACAGTGTGCCCTCTCTGCCAGGCTGGCCTCTGACGGCCACTTCACAGCCCCTGCAGCAGGGCAGGCCTGAGGGCAGCGGGGGTCAGGGTGATGCCAATCCGTGCTGATGGGGGCCTTGCCCACAGCCTGGGCACACCCTCCAGCCCCCAGTGGTCCACCTGGCCCCCCCCCCACCCTTCTGCAAACACCTGGCCTCTCCCCGACTCCCGCTTATGCCTGGGGTGCTCCCTCCTCCCCTGAGAAACCCAACAGTGTCACCTCTTCCAAGAAGCCTTCCTTCCCACTAATGCTCCATAGCTGGTCAGAGCCCTCTCCTGGCCCTGCAGCCTGAGTGTCCCCCGGCCTGCTGCCTGCCCTGTATCATCTGTCCTGGGGGGAGGCGCTCACCAGGCCAGGGGCTTGTTGAGGGCACGGCCTGCTGGCTGGTGCCAGTGGTCCCAGCACCCCGGGCTGGACTGGCGGGACGGGGTGCTAGGCCTGGGCTCCTGAGTCCTCCCCAGCCCCCTGCCCTGCCCAGGCTGGCCAGGACCAGAAGTGGGCCTGAGCCACCTCACCTGCCCAGGAAGAAAGCCTGCCTCAGTTTCCCCAAACCTGCAGGTCTTGCACCTCTCAGCACCCCTCTTCCCCCGTAGCTTTCTGACCCAGGGGTGGCCGGTGCTGGCTCCTTTCAGAAGGTGCCAGGACCCCTCCCACCTGCCCTGGTCACGGATCTGCGTCTGCTTCACCAGGCCGCAGGCTAGGGGTGGGGACCAGGGTGCGCGCAGCAGGGCCCGGCCCGCGCAGAGCTGACTGCTGGCCCAGCTGCAGGGCCCAGGCCTGGGCGAGGACCCCACTGCCCCCCCCGGAGCTGGCTCTGGGGGCCCACATTCAGGGCTGTGCCAGGGGCCCCAGGAGGAGGGGTCCCCAAGGTGGAGAGTCTGAGGAAATAGGGCCCCGAATGGCTTCCCGGCGCGTGAGATCAGGCTGTCGTGTCGAGGCCCCCCCCCCCCCAGCCCTCCCTCAAAGCCGCGGGGGGCGGGGGTGTCGGGGACCAGCAGGGCGGCTCTCCGGGGCTGTCGTTCCACCCAAACGAGGTGAAGGAGGCGCCGCCGCGCTCCCAGAAGCGGACTCCGATGCTTTGGGGGAAATGGGGGATGTCAGACATCACGCCGCCCCACGCGGCTTCATTCGCTCCGCAGGGCCTGGCGGGCGCCCAGGAGCCCGACTCCCAGGCCCGTGCGCGCCGGCCGGCCTGGGGGCGGGGCCAGACGGGCGGGGCGGGGCTTCCCCGGTGAGCTCCCGGATTGGCCCCCTCGGCCGGCATGGGGCGGGGCCAGACGGGCGGGGCGGGGCTTCCCCGGTGAGCTCCCGGATTGGCCCCCTCGGCCGGCCTGGGGCGGGGCCGCAGCCTGCAGCGCTCCAGCGGCGGGCGGGCCGGAGGCCGGAGGCGGGCGCAGCGGAGCGGGTCTTATCTGCGCGGGCAGCTGGCGGCCGGTCAGTGCGCGAGCGCCCCGGCCCAATTCAATGGCCATTGTCCGCCGGCCCCTTTGTTCAGGAGGCGGCCACTTCCTGCGGGGCCGGGCAGGCGGAAACGCTCCGAGCCGAGGCCGCCCAGCCTAGGGTCAGAGGCAGCGGCCACCTCCGGGGGCGCCCCGGGCCGGGGCCGGGCCGAGCGCGAAGCTGGGCCCGCGCAGCCCTCTCCTCGGCCTCAGTCTGCCATCTGCAGAGTGGGCGGGCGGGCAGCGCCCTCCTGGGGAACCGCAGGTGGGGACCCCTGTGCATCCTCCTGTGGAGCCGGGGGGCTGCGCTGGAGGAGGCGGGCCTCGGGGCCCCTCCCGGCCTGCCCTCTGCCCCGGACCCTGGCTGGGTGACCGCAGCATCAGGCAGGACTCGGTTCCAGGGATGGACACACACCTCCGCTGCCTCCCTACAGGAGGGCGGGCCCACTCGGGATCCCGGCCGGGATGCGGGACGGTGGCGGAGGGAGTGGGGGAACAGGCTCCCCCACCTGGGCCAGGCCTCCGGTCGCTCCCTCCCTGGGCTGGGCACTGCCTGGCGTCCTGCCCTCCACGGCGTCCCTGTCCCTTGTCCCCTCTGCCCGGGGTCACCTCAGCGCAGCGCTGTTGACGGCCTCAGCCACGTGCTCACCGCAGGAGGGAGTGAGCACCTGGGGACTGGGACCCGCCTGCACCGGGCTCACCAAGCCTGGCCAGGCTCCCTGCCCACGGCACCCCTCTCCCTGGGGCCCTAGAATCTGCAGCAGTTCCCACCCCCAAGCCCTCCCCGATCCCATCCAACTCGATCACAAACCGCCGGGGGGGTAGCAAGCGGTGGGCTTCATTGGAGGAGTTGGCAACCAAGGGCTTGGGAGGCCTGGGGGAGCATCGCGAGGAGGCTGGGCACCCAAGGAATTGAATGCGCCGGAGGCCGCCGCCGCCTGAGGTCCGGAGCAAGGGGAGAGCTGGGCCCGGCCCCCCAGGGCTGGGTGCCTGCACCCCCTTCGAGGTCCTTGGCTGTAACAAGAGGGTTTGTGCAGGTAAAGCAAGGTGTCGGAGGGAGAGCACCAGCGCGTAGTAGGCCCTTTGCAAAGGGCAGCGAGTGTTTACGAGGGGCCTGGGTACCCCTGGGGGGGGGGCGTGCCATCCTGGCACCTTGGCCTGAGGGTCTGAAGGCCAGAAGGCCCAGGAGAGGTGGGGCCTGAACTTGAACTCATCCGAGGGGCCAAGTGGGGACTTGATGTAGAAGAGATTTGGGGGAAACACCGGTGAAGAATCAAGAGGGGGCCCCAGCCCCCTCTCGGGGTACCTGCCCTGGGAGCACAGGGGAGGCAGGAGGCTGGCGGGAAGCGGCCGAGCGAGGGGCGCCCTCTGCGCTCCGTGGCTTCCTCCCGCCCCGGGCGCAGCGGGCACTGAGGCCTCCGTCCGGCGGCCATGGCAGCAGGCGCCCAGCAGAGCCTCGTCGGGCGGCCACGGGACGAGCCTCACGCTGTGTCCGGGACGCCCCGTGAGGGCCGTGTCGCCAAAGCAGGTGGTTGGCACCACTGTCCCCGTGCCGTGCGGCCCTGGGAAGGGCGGGGGCGGGGGCGGGGGTGATGCAGGGCTGAGGCCCTGAGCTGCAGGGCAGGGGTGGTCTGGCCACGGGAGGTCTTGGTGTGGGGGTGACAGAAGTCGCGGGAGTAGGAGGAGGGTGGTCAGCCGGGGCCTCACCCAGGAGAGGCCATGGACACGCGGCTGGAGAGAGGGGCAGTGGGCTGGGGTGGCGGCCGGCTCCTCACGGGGCACAGGAGCCCCGTCCCCCAGGTTGAACGGCAGACAGACGTGATGTGGGAGTCTGGCTGACAGGCTGTGCCCTGGCGGTCTCGGGAGGGGCTCTCGGGGCGGGTGGGGGGTGCTGGGGCGTGTGCTGGGAGGATGGGGAGCCAGCAGGTGGAAAGTGATGGAGAAGGTCAGCATCCTGGTCCCGTTTCCCCGAAGGGGGGCTCAGGGTGAGTCTGGCCCTGCAGCTGCGCCCCCAGGCCCCACGGTGGGGATCGGGGGTCAGGCCTCCTCCACTAAGGCCCCGCCCTCACACCTCTGGTTCAGAGGAAAAGACTGAAGGGGTGCCCTCAGGGTCCCCCTGCTACCACCGGGCAAGTTCACCCCCCTGGGCAGGTCCCATGTCCCCCGGGCGCTGGGCCTGGCCACCCGGGCCTCCCAGGACCCGCTGAGTGGGCACCTTCTGACTGGACTCCGCGTGGGGGCCCTCTAGGTGGCACCGGTCAGCCTCCCCGCACCCTCCCCCGCGCGAGTGTGGAAGGAGACCCGGCAGTGCGTCTGCCTCCCGGGACCCTGGCTGCCCGCAGCACAGCCCCTGGGGTCCGAGCCCGTGCTGCCCTGACCTCCGGGACCAGAGGCCGCGGCCCCTCCGACCCTAGACTGCCTGCCCTGGAGTCCTCCCCCCGCTCCCCTCCCAGCCCAGGCCCCTCTGCAGGTGTCCAAGCTGCTGAGGTGGAGCCCACGTGTGGGAGGAGGTCAGTGGCTGAGGCTGGGGCGGACCTGCCTGGCCTGGGGCCACGGGGCTGTGGGGCCCGGCGTGCGGGGCCGTGGGGCTGTGGGGCTGCGGGCCCGGCGTGTGGGGCCGTGTGGCCGTGGGGCTGCGGGCCCGGCGTGTGGGGCCGTGGGGCCGTGGGGCTGCGAGGCTGCGGGCCCGGCGTGTGGGGCCGTGTGGCCGTGGGGCCGTGGGGCTGTGGGGCCACGGGGCCGTGGGGCTGTGGGGCCGTGGGGCTGTGGGGCCACGGGGCCGTGGGGCCACGGGGCCGTGGGGCTGCGGGGCCACGGGGCCGTGGGGCTGTGGGGCCCGGCGTGCGGGGCCGTGGGGCTGCGGGGCCACGGGGCCGTGGGGCTGTGGGGCCCGGCGTGCGGGGCCGTGGGGCTGTGGGGCCACGGGGCCGTGGGGCTGTGGGGCCCGGCGTGCGGGGCCGTGGGGCTGTGGGGCCCGGCGTGCGGGGCCGTGGGGCTGTGGGGCCCGGCATGTGGGGCCGTGGGGCCGCGGGGCTGCGGGCCCGGCCCGGGCAGACTTGGCCAGCAGCTCCTCTGTGGGAGGTCTCGGCGTGATTCACTCCTGGGCCCGGGCACAAATGCAGGAAGTCGCCATTCTGCTGAGCGCTATTTTCTCCCTCCGAGGGGAAAGCCTGTCACACGAAGGCATTGTTCCCGGCCCCGCTTTCCGGGCGGCTGCGCCTCTGATGGGCTGTGCGCTCCTGGGCTCCCGGCTGAGCTGTTTCCCTTCGAGACCCAGGGGCGCCTAGAGGTTGGGAACTGGGACCTTGGTCGAGCCGCCAGCCCCAGGGTGTCGGGCAGCCACCCCCACAGGCGTGCGTGCGTCTCAGGAGCCGGCGCCTGCTCTGCGCTGGGCCCAGTGAGGTCGCCGCTGGTCTCCGCCCGCCCCGGACCTGGAGGGGCCTGTCCTGCACCCCCGCCCCCTCCCTCCCCAGGAGGGTCATCCTAACCCACTCTGCACCCCCTTCGACCTGGCCAGGGGACTCCCAACAAGGGGCCTGCTGTTGCCCTGCTGCCCAGCTCAGCCTGGCTCTGGCGGCGTGGGCCCATCTGCCCTGGGGGCACCCTGCCATGGGTGGGGGACAGGAAGTCCAGCCTATGCCGGGCCCTGGCCACCATGGACACAAACCAGTACTGTGCTGTCACAACGCGACTTAAAACAGCAGGACACGCAACGCTGAAAATAAAAGATGGAGAACTTTTAACCAAAGGAAAGCCGGGCAGTTGTTTTACTAAACAAGAAAGTAGATTTTAAAATAATAGCGTCACGCACTCGCTGGTTGGGCTGAGTGGATAGAGCGTCGGTCTGCGGACTGAAGGGTCCTGGGTTCGATTCCAGTCAAGGGCACATGCCCAGGTTGCGGCTTGATCCTCAGTGGGGGGCGTGCAGGGGTTAGCCGATCGATGATTCTCATCACTGATGTTTCTCTCTCTCTCCCTCTCCCTTCCTCTCTGAAATCAATAAAAACATTTTAAAAATAACAGTATCATGAAGAACAAAGAGGACACACTACTTGGACGTGAACAGCAGATAACAACATGTAACATACACACAACTGCAAACACAGCCCCAGGAGACAGGGCAAGGCGCCAGCCGCCAGCCACCGGAGTGGGAACCGGGACCCTGGCCCGCACGCAGCACCAAGAGCTCAAGCTCCCGAGAGCCAAGACGGCGATGGTCTGTCTGGATGATGCAACAGAAAGACACGCCTCCTTTCCTAGTCCAAACGGGACGTTCCCCAGGTCCACGCCCGGGTCCCCAAAGAGGCCTCCTAAGGGCTTGCGACGCGAGGCAGCCACACGGGAGGGCCGCAGACCACGAAGCAATGCCTACCACCTGCTGCAGGAACGTGACTGCCAGCCAGGAATCCTAGCCCTGCCTGGTTCAGTTCAGTAGCGAGAGCGTCGGCCTCGGATTCAGTTCCAGTCAAGGGCCCAGGCTCCGTCCCCAGTAGGGGGCGTGCAGGAGGCAGCTCATCAGTGATTCTCTCTCATCATTGATGTTTCTTTCTCTCTCCCTCTCCCTCTCCCTTCCTCTCGGAAATAAAAAAATATATATTTTAAACAAAACAAAAAACATGTTTCCCTTTAAAAAAGAAAGAAAGGAAGAAAGAAAAAAGAAAAAGAAAGAAAGAAGAAAGAAAGAAAGGAAGGAAGGAAGGAAGGAAGGAAGGAAGGAAGGAAGGAAGGAAGGAAGGAAGAAAGGAAAAAAGAAAGAAGAAAGAATTCTATACCCAGCCCAGCCGGGCTCCGTGCGTGAGGGTGGAGCAGAGCCGCTGTCTTGTTAGCGTATCTTCCAGCCGCTGTCTCCACTGCGGGGTGTGCGCCCTGCAATGAGGGTGCAAAGCCAGGAAGAGGCCTGGACGCGGGGGCCAGGGGAAGGGAGGCGTCTGCAGGGCCGCTCTGCCTTTGGGGTCAGCACCCACTTAGACCGTGTGGCCGCGACGGGATGCGGCTGCCCCAGGCGTGTCTGCTTGGACCTACGCGGGGGAGCGAGAAGCAGAAGTGCAGAGCCCTGCCAGGGGCCCGGACGGGGGGCTCGGATGTCCCCGGAGCGCCTGCGCCCCTCCCCACGGACGGCCACAGAATGGCTCCTGGAAACCGGAGGGAGCTGAGGCCGGCCCTGGCCCGGGATCCCTCAGCCTCTCTTCTCCTGGGAGCTCAGCTGAGCATTTGGTCAAAACTAAGGGGAATGTAGCTGGGGGTACCCCGAGGGTGGAAAAGGTCAGAGGGTCCAGGGGAGGGGTCCCAGCGCCTGCAGGAGGTGCCTCGGTGGGAGCAGCCCCGTCCCCCTGCTCCCTGCAGCCGCCAGGGCCCCAGGAACCTGCTGTTTCATGACCTGGCGCCTGAGCATCTGCTTCACTAACCTTAAAGAATCCTGTATAATACAGAGCAATATGCAAACTGACCGTCCCTCCAACACACAAGATGGCCGCCCCCATGTGGTCAAAGATGGCCGCTCCATGTGGTCAAAGATGGCCGCCACAAGATGGCCGGCAGGGGAGGGCAATTGGGGATGACCAGGCCAGCAGGGGAGGGCAGTTGGGGGCAATCAGGCCAGCAGGGGAGGGCAGTTGGGGGCCTAAACGGGCAGTTGGACATCCCTCAAGGGGTCCCAGATTGGAGAGGGTGGCAGGGCGGGCTGAGGGACCCCTGCACACACCCCTCCCCCCCACCCCCCCAGGGATCTAGCCTGCAACCTGGGCATATGGCCTGACCAGGAAGCGAACCATGACCTCCTGGCTCACAGGTCGACACTCAGCCCGAGCCACGTGGCCAGGCCGTTATTCTTTAATCCGTGATTATAGAGACACGCCCCACAGACTCCTCCACACGGAGAACACTTCTCACATTGAAGCCTCGGAGAACCCACGGGGCTCCCCCCACCCCCACCCCGGCAGCGGCTCGGCGGGACCCGATGGGCGTCGACGGCATTGCCACAGCAGCACAACATGCACATGCACACACGTGCACCCCCCGCGCCGGGCACACACATGCCCACGTCCTCCCCCCTCGCCAGCGAGAGCACCCGGGCCTCAGCCGCACCGGGCAGGTGTGTTCCTGTGAGCGCGCACGCTTCGCAGCGTGTTAAGAAGTGCGTTCCGGCCCGGCCGGTGTGGCTCAGTGGGCGAGCGTTGACCTCTGAACCAGGAGGTCACGGTTCGATTCCCCGTCAGGGCACAGGCCTGCGATTCGGGCTCCATCCCCAGTGGGGGGCGGGCAGGAGGCGGCCGATCCTT
This sequence comes from Cnephaeus nilssonii, assembly GCF_951640355.1. Taxonomy (NCBI): domain Eukaryota; kingdom Metazoa; phylum Chordata; class Mammalia; order Chiroptera; family Vespertilionidae; genus Cnephaeus; species Cnephaeus nilssonii. The sequence continues at coordinate 51,510 of NW_027645480.1, read as the reverse complement.
GATTCTCTCCAAGTGCATTCCACTCCCACTCCCTGCTGCGTGGTTTTCTCTAACCATCACTTTCTTCTCCTTTCCTTCTGCGGTGGATAATTGTATGTCCGCAGGGATGGGCTAGGCCCAGGTGCCCTGATATTTGGGGGGACACAATTCTGGGGGTGCCTCCTCGGCCCGTAGGTCTGGATGGAACAAGAGGCGACTGAGGGAGGCTGTTCCCTCCCCGAGGGCAGACTTGGGGCCACTCAGCCTCCACGGCCTCATGAGTCGGAGCAGGAACTGGCACGGCGCTGGGGCCGAGGAGGAAGCCTGAGAGCTGACCCCGGCCCCTGCTGGTCTGGGGTCCTCACAAGACCTGAGCTGGGAGCAGGAGGCAGGGTCAGTGGACACGCTGTCCGAGCGGCTCAGGCCAGGGGCACGGAAGGGCCCGAAGCTGAACACGCGGGGGCTGGTTCGTCCCCCATTTCCCCGCCTGTCGCCCCGTCGGGGGGAAGACCACGCTGGAGGAGGCCAATGTCCACCTGCCCACCCGCCCCGGCTGCTGCCACCTCCCCTCCCACCGCATCCTCACCCCGACACAGAAGAGGGAGGTGGCCGGCAGCGGGAGCCTCCTGGGTGCCCCGCCAGCACCTGCCCCCTCCTGTGGGGTGTCCTCCGAGCGCCCCTGTGTCCCTAACCCGCCCGAGGCCCCCACTCGCCTGGACCCTTCTGACGGATCCGTGCAGCTGCTCCCGGGTGTACACCCCGATCCCCCGAACCTTCGGCACAGACGTGACCACGTACAGGGCCCGGCGGTGGGGGTGCTGGGAGGCGGCCGTGGGGCCCTCCGGTCAGACCTCGGCTCGGCAGCCCCAGTGCCGGGGCCAGTGGTGGCTTTGCAGAGGCCTCTTGGACCCCGGCCCCAGTTCCAAGCTGCCCGGATGCACTGGACGCTCCAGAAGAACGGTCAGACTCACGTCTCGCTGGACAGACGCACGCCCCCCGCCCCCGGGGTCAGCGGCCGGCCCTGGCAGGTGGGACACCGCTGGTGGCCACGGGCCGCGTGGAAGGCTCCTGAACAGCCTCATGGAGCCGTTTCCATTTTTTTAAAAATTGAACTGAAATTCACGTAACACGAACCTTTTACCGTGTGCGGTGGCCTTTAGTGCATGCATAACGGCGTGTGACCACCACCACGACGTAGTTCCAGAACATTCTCTCACCCCGAAGGAAGCCCCGTCCTCACTCAGCAGCCCCTGCCCATCCGCCCACCCCAGCCCCTGGCGACCTCTGACCTGCGCGGTCTGCCCGTCCTGGACATGCACATACGTGTCTGCCGCCTTCCGGCAGCTAACACGGGTTCATCCATGTGGCGGCAGGCGTGGGGGTGACTCCTCGCGGGCGACGCACATTCCGTGTGTGACGGGCCGTCACCTGCCGAGGGGCGTGCGGCTCCGGCTGCTGTGAGAGGCAGGGCTGTGGGGCAGCCTCGGCTCTGAGTCCGTCTCCCAATCGGGGGGGAGGGGGGGGTGTTCCGGGGGGCGGTGCCTCTGAGGCACGTAAACCTGTAGCCCGCACGCCAGCCCGCGGCTGCCTCATTACAAAAATGCTACTTCCCCTGCACACGACGACAGGTGAGGTGCCGGGGGCCCAGCCAGCGTGGCTCCGTGGTTGAGCGCTGACCTATGAGCCAGGAGGTCACGGTTCCATTCCCGGTCGGGCACATGCCTGGGTTGCGGGCTCCATCCCCAGGAGGGGGTGTGCAGGAGGCAGCCGATCCATGGTTCTCTCTCATCACTGATGTTTCTCTCTCTCTCCCCCTTCCTCTCTGACATCAATAAATATCCTCCTATCTAATAAAGAGGGAATATGCTAATTGACTATCTGGGAGCCTGGGGGCGGGTCCGGCCGCTCCGTGCGACTGCCTCTGGATTCCCCAAGTCCCCTCAGCCCCCCAGGGCCGCCCGAGGCTCAGGTAACCAGGGCCGGCCGAGGCTTGCGCTGCCGGCAGTGGCAGCAGCAGAGGTGTGATGGGGGCGTCTCCTTCCCCGGATCACTGGGTTGCCTCCCGCCCCTGAGGGCTCCCAGACTGTGAGAGGGGGCAGGCCGGGCTGAGGGACTCCCTCCAGTGATGAATCTTCATGCACCAGGCCTCCAGTATCTCTTTCTATAAAAACCCTGGTGCAACACAGTCACGACAGAAGTTCGACCAACCGAAGGAAGGCAGTCCTGCAGGGGTCGCCTTGGCAACAGCTGCGCCCTCCCCGAGCTGTTTCCCGCGAGGCCTGAGCACCAGGAGCACCCAGCGGTAGGCAGTCCTGGGTTGCCCAGGCGGAGGCCACGGCGTGGCGGAACTCTGGGTCTGGCCCAACAGGGGGCGTGGCCGGCCTTCAAACGAGACCCTGACAGGAGGGAGGAGGGAGCCCCATTCCTCAGAATCCGCTGCTGGATAGCTTGCTGTCAGGGGCCTGCCAGCCAGGAACCCCATTCTCCTGCATATCTGTATGTGCCGCCGGCTCGGCCAAGGGTGACCCTGAGGGGGGCGGTGAAGGACTGAGAAGAGACAGACGAGAGAGGAAAGCTGGGTCTGGGTGGGACGCTGCCCTCTCTCGTGGAGAGACAGCGCCGCGGACCACCAGCCGTGTCTTTATTTTACAGCCGATGCCACGAGGCACAGGAAGGGCGGGTCAAGGTGTTTACAACATCCTCGTGGGTTTCGATCCTACTCAACTACATGCACCTGAACCCTATCAGCCCACGTCACTCAGGCACGTGGGGCCACGTGTCCGGACCACAGGTTCACGCTCACAACCACAGCTGTTGGCTATGACTGTGCTGGGAGGCTCTGCCCTCCACGCTGGGACTGGCACGTGCACGAGAGGACTGTGCCCTCTCATCAGTCCGAGGCTTGAGCCTGTCCAAACACTGTGTCCGCGCCCCACATCTGTATAAAGTTTTAATATGTTACATTAGAGGCCGTGGTGGTCCTGTTTTACCCACAGCGTCTACAGGAATTGCTGCAAAGTTACTTCTCGGTGGAAGAACCTTGCATTCCCAATATAAATTACCAATTCCATTAAATGAAACTTCAATTTCTAGACTCGATATAAACAGTGAAGTTGCTAAAACCATTACAAAGGCCCAACTTCTGACTATTGATGAATGCACCGTGGCATCCAGTCATGCTATAAACACCATAGGCAGATTACTAAGAGAAATTATGAATCTGAATGTTGTATTTGGTGGGAAAGTCCTCCTTCTCGGAGGGGATTTTCTTTTTATTTATTTATTTATTTATTTGCATCTGATCTTGTTGTTTTTTTTAATTTCTTTATTGATTAAGGTGTCACATATTTGTCCTCATGCCCCCATTCCCATCCCACACCCCTCCCCACATATGCCCCCACCCCCCTGTTGTCCCCAATCGCTGGTTAGGCTCATATGCTTGCACACAAGTCCTTTGGTTGATCTTTCCCCTTTACCCCCACCCTCCCCTACCCTCCCTCTGAGGCCCGACAGTCTGATCCGTGCCTCCTTGTTCAGAGGGGATTTTCGACAATGCCTCAGTATTGTGCCGCATGCTATGCGATCGGCCATAGTACAGACGAGTTTAAAGTACTGTGATGTCCATGTTTCAGAAAGTTGTCTCTTAAAACAAATATGAGATCAGAGGATTCGGCTTATAGTGAATGGTTAGTAAAACTTGGAGATGGCAAACTTGATAGCAGTTTTCATTTAGGAATGGATATTATTGATATCCCCTGTGAAATGATTTGTAACGGATCTATTAGTGAAGCCACCTTTGGAAATAGTGTATCTATAGATAATATTAAGAACTAGAGGCTCGGTGCATGAAATTCGTGCCCGGCAGGGGTGGGGGGTGTCCCTCAGGCCAGCCTGCACCCTCTCCAATCTGGGACCCCTCGAGGGATGTCCAACTGCCCGTTTAGGCCTGATCCTGGTGGGATTGGGCCTAAACGGGCAGTTGGACATCCCTCTCACAATCCACGACTGCTGGCTCCCAACTGATCCCCTGCCTGCCTTCCTGATTGCCCCTAACCGCTTCTGCCTGCCAGCCTGATCACCCCCTAACCACTTCCCTGCCAGCCTGATGCCTAACTGCTCCCCTGCCAGCGTGTTTGCCCCTAACTGCCCTCCCCTGCAGGCCTGGTCCCCCCCAACTGCCCTCCCCTGCAGGCCTGGGTCCCACCCAACTGCCCTTCCCTGCAGGCCCAGTCACCCCCAACTTCCCTCCTCTGCCAGTCTGGTCACCCCTAACTGCCCTCCCCTGCGGGCTTGATTGCTCCCAACTGCCCTCCCTTGCAGGCCTGGTCCCTCCCAACTGCCCTCCCCTGCTGGCCATCTTGTGCCGGCCATCTTGTGTCCACCTGGGGGCAGAATCTTTGACCACATGGGGGCAGCCATCTTGTGTGTTGGAGTGATGGTCAATCTGCATAATACTCTTTTATTAGATAGGATATGTCTAAATGTGCGATTCTTTGTCCAAAAAATGAGCATGTTCAAGAATTAAATGAAGAAATATTGGAAATACTCTATGGAGATTTTCACACACATTTGAGTGATAATTCCATTGACTCAACAGACAATGCTGAAAAGGAAAATTTTCCCATCGAATTTCCTAATAGCATTACTCCTTCGGGAATGCCGTGTCATAAGTTAAAATTGAAAGTGGGTGCAATCATCATGCTACTGAGAAATCTTAATAGTAAATGGGGTCTTTGTAATGGCACTAGATTTATTATCAAAAGATTACGACCTGACATTATCAAAGCTGAAATATTAACAGGATCTGCAGAGGGAGAGGTTGTTCTGATTCCAAGAATGGATTTGTCCCCGTCTGACACTGGCCAACCATTTAAACTGATTCGACAACAGTTTCCCGTGATGCCAGCATTTGCGATGACTGTTAATAAACCACAAGGACAAACTCTAGGCAGAGTAGGAATATTCCTACCTGAACTCGTTTTCGGACAGGGTCAGGTATATGTTGCTTTCTCTCGAGTTCGAAGAGCGTGTGACGTTAAAGTTAAAGTTGTAACTACTTCACCACAAGGGAAATTCGTCAAGAACTCTGAGAGTGTTTTCACTCTTAATGTGGTGCACAGGGAGACATTAGAATAAGGTTAATCACTTTATCAGTCATTGTTTGCATCCCTGTTGTTTTTATATCATGTTTTTGTTGTTTTTATTTTATTTATTTATTTAAAAAAATATATTTTATTGATTTTTTACAGAGAGGAAGGGAGAGGGATAGAGAGTTAGAAACATTGATGGAGAGAGAAACATCAATCAGCTGCCTCCTACACACTCCCTATTGGGGATGTGCCTGCAACCAAGGTACATGCCCTTGGCCGGAATCGAACCTGGGACCCTTGAGTCCGCAGGCCGACTCTCTATCCACTGAGCCAAACCTGTTAGGGCTTTTTATTTTATTATTTATTTATTTATTTATTTATTTATTTTGTTTTTATATCATGCCTCTGTTGTTGTTATATCCTTTTGTTACTGTTTATTTATTAATAAATTTATATATTATTTTCATATACACTTTACTAATTTCCTTTCATCTCTCACACTTCTATTACAAAGGGCAAATAGCAATATTAAAATATTTCCTCTAGTTAATTCCCTTTTAATGTGCACCAATTTTGTGCACTGGGCCACTAGTATATCTATAAAAGCCTAAGTGACTGACTGACTGTTCAAACCGTTCGCCTGGTAGCCATGACATGCAATGACCACTAGGGGGCCGAAGCTCCGACCAGTGGAGGAGGGAGTGAGTTCCTTGTGGAATGGGCCGTGGGTTGGGTTGCTGCTGGGGCACTGTGGGCCCTGAATCTGGTTCACCCGCACCCTGGACCCAGAGAGGAGGGAGGAGGGAGCCGGTGGGCGTCCAGGTCCTGGGGGCTGGGCCTGCAGGCGGGGTCTCGCAATCCGTACCCCTCGGGGGATGTTGGAGAGCCAGCCGGTTTTAGCCCAATCCTTGCAGGCCAGGCCGAGGGACCCCACCGGTGCACAAATCCGTGCACCAGGCCTCTAGTATATACATATACACGCACACACACATATACATACATACACACACATATATATATACATACACACACATACACACACATACATACATACATACATACACACACACACGGGAGAGGCCTCCTGGGTGGCCCGTGTGCTCTGGGTCTGGCCCCGCGTCACGCTGTGTGGCCAGGCCTCGCTCCACGCAGCCCCAGCAGGAGGAGGACCGGGCGTGTGCGCGGAGAAAAAGGCCGTTGGTGAGGGTTGGGGGAAGCTTCTGGGGTGACTCTCTCTCTCCAGCCCCCAGGACACCAGGGCAAGGCCGGGGGCAGGGAGACAGCGGCTGGTCTCTGACACCCCACACCCACGCCTCCCAGGCCCCCCGGAGAAGTCCCCTCCCCTGGACCCTGTGGCTGCGGCTGGCTGCGACTCAGGACACCGTGGGAATGGCACCGCTGGTCTTCCCAGGCCGGGCCACAGGCCAGCCCCGAGGCCGCGTGCTGAGGCCGCCATGCTGCGGGGAGGCCCACGCCAGCCACACGGAGAGGCCATGCACAGTGACACGCCCGGCCAGCCATGAAGCTGAGGCCCCCGACCCGGGCGGAGAAGCCAAGCTGACGCCATCCCACGGAGCCTTCAGAATATTCCGGCCCCAACCGCCCCTGCCCGTGGGTGCAGAGAGACCGACCGGGAGAGCCGCCCGCCCAGCAGGGCACCGCTCGGGCGGGAGGAGGCCATCAATGGCTCCACGCTGCGGAATTCTGGGAGCTTTTTAGAGGCAACACGGGGACAAATCTCACAGCCCGTGGCCAGCCCCACCTGGGCGGTCCCTCCTGGGGCCATAGTCCCCCCCTTCCCCCTGCACCCCCTTGCACCAGCGCCTGGGGAGGCCGAGGCCACACTGGGAGGGGGTCCTCGGATCCACATGGAGGAAGGGTGGGGACTTGTTGGGGGAGGGCATTGCGGACAACGGGCCGGGCCAGGTCCCGCACCCCAGGACCCAGAGGGCAGGGCCTCGCTCTGCCTTACTCCTTCCAGAGCTTTCTCTGTTCTCTTCTTTTAAAAAAAAATACATTTTATTGATTTTTTACAGAGAGGAAGGGAGAGGGACAGAGAGTTAGAAACATCGATCAGCTGCCTCCTGCACACCCCCTACCGGGGATGCGTCTGCAGCCAAGGTACATGCCCTTGACCAGGATCGAACCTGGGACCCTTCAGTCCACAGGCCCACGCTCTATCCACTGAGCCACACGGGTCAGGGCGAGCTTTCTCTTTCCAATGTTTATTGATTTCAGAGAGGGAGAGGGAGAAACATCCATGACGAGAACCATGGACCGGCTGCCTCCTGCACGCCCCTCGCTGGGGACCTAGTGGGCACCCCAGGCGCGTGCCCTCCGGTGTCAGCCCCTGGGCCACGCGGGCGGCACGGCCTCAGCCACGGGGCTCCCGGGAGGGGCCGCTCTCTGCCTCCCGGGGCTGCCCCCACCCCGCCCCCCGGACCGCCCTTCCCGGGGCTGCGGGGGCCGTGGGGAGGCCTCCGCTGGCTCATCCCGCAGAGCCGCACGCGACGCCGTCTCTCCCCGCGCCGTCCCCAGCCCCGAGCACCCGCGACGGCTCCCCGGCGCGTCCTCTCCGGCCCCGCCCCGCCCCGCCCGGCCGCACCCTCCGCGCCCCGCCGAACGCACCCGCCCCGCCCCGCCCCGCACGAGCTGCGCAGGCTCGAAGCGGCGTCTCGCGCTCGCCCGTCCGCCCGTCCGCCCGCTCCAGCCCGGCGCGCACCCGCTGTGGCCGCCGCGCCCGGGACCCCCGCGCGGCCCGGGAGCGCATCGACCGGGTGACGTGGGCCGGGCCGCAGCCCCCGCTGCAGCCGCTCCCGGTGCCGGCCGCCAGGTGAGCCGCCCGCCCGCCCGCCGCCCCCGCCCCGTCCCTTCCGCGGCGCCCGCCCCGCCCACAGCGCGGAGCCCCGCCCACTCCCGCGCCCGCCCCGCCCCCGGCCTCGCGGGGGGCTCGGGGTCCCAGCCCCGTGAGGGCCCGGCCAGGGGAGGCCTCCTGGAGGCGGTGGGGTCCGGGGAAGAGGAGGCGGGAGACGGGCTGACGGGCACTGACGGCCTCAGGTGGGCTTCCGCCCCGCGCCTCCGGGGCTCCCCCGTGGGGCCTCCCACCCGTGGGACTTGGAGGGCGGGACCACGCTGCCCCCCACCCCCTCACCCCCCCCTGCCCGGGGCTGGGGGCGCCTAGCAGGCCACCAGGAAGCATCTGTGGGTGAGGGGGGGCTGCCGCCTCCCTCTCCCGTGTCCAGCCGGTGGCCGCCTCCTGCGCGCCCCTCCAGGACCTGCTGTGTCCACCCAGGTCCCCACCCGTTACCTGCAGCTCCGCCTGCCCCGGCGGGCTGCCCTCTCACACAGCACAGTGACCCCGGGAACCCCCCAATGGAGCCCAGCCCGAGAGAGGCCCCCGCACCCCACTTTCCCTGTTGCCGGGGTCCCCGGGGCTCCATTCCCACCGGTGGGTGCTGGAGACCAGAGCTGAGCTGTGCGGCCACGCTGAGCTGGGCACAGGCTGGGGGCCAGGCCACTGGGCGGGGCAGTGCCCGCCGGCCGGAGCTCCCATAGCCTTTGGTCCTGAGCCGCCCTGGCCAAGGCGTGCTGTGGACAGACAGACGGGCCAGACAGGGCACCCCTGGGGCTCTGACGGGGAGGGGACTGTGTCCGGGCCTCAGAAGAGGAGCCAGGTTGGGGCCCACCAGCTGGCCGGGGCCCTGAGGGGGGCCCTGAGCCGTGGCAGCCTCAGACCTGGCCCTGCACCTGCCTCGGCTGGACCTAAAGGTCTGACGGACGTTTTGATCTTGAGCCGAGGGTCTCTGAGACCCACACAGGGGACACGCCCTGAGGGAGGCGGGGACACAGCAGGCCCGCGCACACGGCAGGCCCAGGCACACGGCAGGCCCGCACACACGGCAGGCCCGCACACACGGCAGGCCCAGGCACACGGCAGGCCCGCACACACGGCAGGCCCAGGCACACGGCAGGCCCGCACACACGGCAGGCCCGCGCACACGGCAGGCCCGCGCACACGGCAGGCCCAGGCACACGGCAGGCCCGCACACACGGCAGGCCTGCGCACACGGCAGGCTGGAGCCCGGGGGTGGCTGGCTCCGGGTGGCCGATGGCAGGCAGGCCCAGGCTTGCTCCGGGGGCAGGGTCTGAGGACAGCCTCCAGGGCAGCCGGCCGCACACACGGGCACCGTCCTCCCTGCCCTTTGGGCACCACCTCTGCCTCCGGCCAGCTCAGACCCAGACCCAGGCCGTGCTGCTGGGACCACCTGCGGCCCCGACTGTGACGGTCTCCCCCTGTGAGCCCCCCTGTGAGCCCCCCTGTGAGGACCCCCCTGTGAGCCCCCCCTCCTGTGAGCCCCCCTGTGAGCCCCTCCTGTGAGCCCCTCCTGTGAGCCCCCCTGTGAGCCCCCCCTCCTGTGAGGGCCCCCCCCGTGAGGGCCCCTGTCTGTGAGCCCCCCTCCTGTGAGCCCCCCTGTGAGGACCCCCCTGTGAGCCCCCCTGTGAGCCCCCCTCCTGTGAGCCCCCCTGTGAGCCCCCCTCCTGTGAGCCCCCCTGTGAGCCCTCCTGTGAGCCCCCCCGTGAGCCCCCCGTGAGCCCCCCCTCCTGTGAGCCCCCCCTGTGAGCCCCCCTCCTGTGAGCCCCCCCTGTGAGCCCCCCCTCCTGTGAGGGCCCCCTGTGAGCCCCCCCTGTGAACGTCCCCCCCGTGAGCCCCCCCTCCTGTGAGCCCCCCTCCTGTGAGCCCCCCCTGTGAGCCCCCCCTCCTGTGAGGCCCCCCCCCGGAATGCCCTGTCCTTTCTGTGTGGCGTCACCTCCAGAATTTCTCCTGAAACTCCCCCTCCCCCCGCGCCTGCACTTCCTGTGTCTCGTGCTCAGGACCAAGTCCATTTCGTGGCTGGACAGAGCCCAGGGGTGGGGCCAGCAGTTCTCGGGGCCTCTGGGCTGACCCAGTGACTGAGGGGCTGGTGATGGGCAGCCACAGGGCAGGGCCCCAAGTGCCCAGGGTCCAGCCTGACCCACAGGGTGCCGGGGGAGGGTGCTGGGCCAGGTGGGATGTCCATCTCACCTACTGGTGTCCCGCCGGCAGGGTTCTGGAAAGCTTCGACCCTCCGCCTGCTAGGACCCCATTAGTGTCCGTTCTGCCGGCCCCAGCAGGCTCAGCCCAGACCCTGCCTACGCTGCCTCCAGCGTACAGCGTGCCCCCCAGGGTCCTGGCCGCCCTTGGGGCAGGGTGCCCAGGGCGGGGGGGGAGGGTGCCCAGGGCGGGGGGTCGCAGGGTGCCCAGGGCGGGGGGGGGGCAGGGTGCCCAGGACAGGGGGGCAGGGTGCCCAGGGTGGGGGGGGCAGGGTGGGCGGGGGGGCAGGGTGCCCAGGGAAGGGTGCTCAGGGTGGGGGGGTTGTCCACCATCCGGTCACCATCCTTGAGTCCCCGTGTCCTGTGTGTGACCCCCACCCTGCCCGGTGCCACCCTACCCCGTTGCTCCTGGGGTCGTGCTCTCTCAGGAGCCTGTCCTCCTGCCCGCCCCCCCCTCCCGTCCAGTGCCCGAGGGGCCTTCAGCCATGGGAACCTGGTCTCCGCTTGGCCCCTGGGCCTGCCTGCCCTGCCTTGGTCCTACCCGCACTTGGTGCCAGCGTGCACCTCCGCAGCTCCGGGCGTAACCGGTGCGGGTGCCGTGCTGGGCCTGGATGCTCTCCGGCTGTCCCTGACCCCCTGCCCAGCCCCTGCGGGCGCTCGGCTCCGATGGGCCAGCCTGGGCGTGGGCCTCCGTGGTCGGAGCCGGTGCTTCTGGCCTCGGCTCTCAGAGGGCCTGCACCGCGGGGCGGCCGTGCCCACCCTGACCGCCGCCCGCCTCTTCCAGAACGGCACCCAGAGGTCGTGGGACTTCATGAAGATGCACGACAGGTGAGGGCCAGCCCAGCTCCTCTGATGCCCAGGGGGACCCTCCTCTGCGTCTGTGTCCCCCACGAACACCCCCACTCTCCCTTCGCTGAGGGCCACCCCGTGGGACTGAGAGGAGCTGTCTGCGTGCCTGGCTCCTGACCATGGCGTGTGGGCTAGACGGTGTGACGTGGCCACAGGAGTGGTCAGCCGGCAGCCGGGCAGCAGGGACCCCACGTCCTGTCAGTCACCGGCCCCAGCTTCCAAACATGTCTCCCCCACGCCGCTGCCCCTCCTGCCAGCGGGGTCCTCACCCGAATGTGTGACCTGGCCGCTCTGGCCCTGCCTGGGCCTCACTCTCCCCATCTGAGCAAGGGACCCATTTTTCCCACGCTGCCGGGGAGAGGAGGGCGGCTGGGAATGCTGGGAACGGGGCCCCCAGGGAGGCGAGATGAGGGGTGCTTCTGTACTGAGCTCCGTCCCCGCCCCTCCCCCCCCCCCCCCCCCCCCGCAGTGTGACCGTTCTCCTGGTCAACGCTTCCCAAGGGAGCCCGGTGCTGCTGGAGCAATTCGGCCAGGTGAGGCCGGGTGAGGCCCGGGGTGAGGCCAGGTGAGGCCGGGGGTGAGGCCGGGGGTGAGGCCGGGCTTGAGGCCAGGGGTGAGGCCCAGGGGTGAGGCCTGTGGTGAGGCCAGGCGTGAGGCCGGGGGTGAGGCCAGGTGAGGCCGGGGGTGAAGCCGGGGGGGGGGGGGGGGGGGGGAGGTCAGGTGAGGCCGGGGGTGAGGCCCGGGGGTGAGGCCGGGGGTGAGGCCCGGGGCGGGGAGCTGGCCCAGTGGTCTAGGGTTAGGACGCAGATGTGGGGAGGCTCCGGGGAAACAGGCCTGGGGAGGGGTCTGGTCTAAGGAGGTGGCCTCCGTGCGGCCGTGACCCTGCTCTGCCTCCCCCCACGCAGGTGTGTACGTGAGCCAGGTGGAGCGCCGCTTCCCAGGGTTCCTGGCGACGGTGAACGCGGACAGGCCGCGGGCGCTGCCCATGGAACTGCCAGGCTCGGCGGGGCGATGCACGAGCTGTGTGAGGGCGTCGTGGACTGGCCGGGGCTGTGCCGGGGGACGTGGCTGCAGGGAGGCCTTGGGAAAGGGTCGCTACCTCTGTCCTCAGAGGAGCCGTCCGCGTCGCCACCTACAAGCGAGTGGGCCGGGCCCGCGGGGCCAGCGAGGGGCGCTGGGGGCGGGCACAGGCTGCCTGCGGGCAGTGAGCGCCCCGTCCGTGGGGGTATGCAAGCCAGGCAGTGCCTGCCCCCTTGTTCTCACCGTGGGGTGGGGGGAGGTGGGGTGGAACCCACCCAGAGGCTGACCCAGGCCGGAACCTGGGGTCTGGGAGCCGGTTCGGGGGCAGGCTGGGCCCATGCGCCTGCCCTGCGGCCCCCCAGCCCTGTGGGGCGGGCTCGGGGGCAGCTGCTGCCGACAGATGCCTCCACTTCCTGTGGGATTAAGGATGGGGCCCTGGGGGTGGGGGTGAGTCACAGAGCTGCTCTGACAGGGGCTCAGGAAGGAGGGGAAGGCTGTGTCCTGGGCAGGAGAGGCCCAGCTCTCCCGGGCAGGGGGACGAGGTGTGGCCTGGACGCTGGCTTCAGGGAGGCCTGGGGCGGGAGGGCCTCCGTGCCCTGAGCTCACTGGGCTGGCGCCTTCTCCGGAGGCAGGGCCCGCACCCTGAGGGCTCTACTCCCAGCCCGGCGCAGGGCGCACCGTGGTGGGCTGGGCCCCCCGCCCCAGCTTCAGCGGCCCCTGGCCTCCGGGGGGTTGGAGGTGGGCCACAGGGCCCTCCGTGTTACACGGGATGGAGGGTTTCCGTGCCAGGGGCTGGCTGTCTGGGTGTGAGGGGTCTCTGTCCATGCTCTGCAGTGGCCTCTGTGCGGCCCACCAGCGGCTACTTTCCCCTGAGCCTGCTGGGGGCCGGGAGAGGCCAGGGGCCTGCCCTGAGGTAGGGGCTGGTTCGGGGGGTGGGCCAGGAGGAAGGCAGGTGGGGGTGTCCTGGAGGGGTTCCCTCCCGGGAGGTAAGCCTGGCGGGCGTCCTGACAAAAGGGCTCCAGGGCGAGGCCTCCGGGCTGTGCCTGGTCCCGAGGGTGCTGGGGAGCCAGGGGAGGCTGGGGACAGGGAGCAGCCTGCTCAGATTGCATTTCGGGGCTGAGGGCGGCTGTGGGGAGCAGGATTGAAGTGGGGCTGGCGTGCAGGTCAGGCCGTTGTCCCGTGGGCCTCCCGAGGCCGGACACACAGCAGGGCGGGTGGTGAGGCGGCCGCTCACCTGCCAGTCCCCGGTGACAGGTCCCAGGCCTTCGCCGGGTCAGCCGGCGGGGAATGGCTGAGTGGGGGGGGAGGCGGTGCCCGGCCTGGCTGGGCATGCTCAGAGGCCACGCCCGTCTCGTCAGCCGGAGGAAGCAGACTGGAACCCACAGACGGGCTTCCATCAAAGGCGGCCGTGCCGCCGGCGGAAAGGCCGCCAGGAAGGGTCTGAGGGAGATAAGGGGATGGAGGGCAGGGGAAGCAGCTGGGCGAGGTCAGTGCGGGGCCCTCCTGGAGGCGGGGCGAGAAGGCCGCGGTCCCGCTCCCTGCCCCGGGTGCCGCCGCGGACCTGGGTCCCCCTTACCCCCCAGACACCCCCCCCAGACACCCCTTCTCCCCCTGCGCGCCATTACGGGCCTCGCTCCCCGTTCTGGGATCCAGGCTGGCCCGTGCACCGCCCTGCCCCCGCCCCAGCCGGCCGGGCCACTGCCTTCGGCGGGGGTCTCCCTCCTGGGGGCCGGTACTCCCCTCTGGCCGCCACCCATCGAGAATGGAACCCTCCTGCTCCTCTCGGGGCGAGGACCCTTGGGCGTGGGCGTGGGCTGCCTCGGCACCTGCTGCCCCCCGCCTGGTGCCCTGCAGGTGCCGCTGGGGAGCCCTCCCAGGCCCACGCCCCGCGGGTAGCTGGTGTGGCCCTGCCTGCAGCATACACCTCAGCAGCCTGGGGGGGCCTGGGGGCTACGTCCACCGCCCGCTGGGAAGGAGGCCCTGGCCGAGGGCCCGGCATGGACAGGCCGGGAGGGGCGGTGCCCCGGACAGTCCTGAGGCTGAGCAGCTGCAGCCCCTCAGCCTCACGGCCGGTGGGCCCTTCAGAGCCTCAGCTGCTGTGGTCAGGGTGGCCGGCCTCCTGTCTGCCCTGGGGCTCAGACCCCCTTCCCAGCTCACGGCTTGGCCCTCTTGGCCTGGACGGTCAGCTCCTCGGCGGGCGCAGGTCCTGGCCACGTGGCCCTCACGGCTTGGTGGCTTGCCTGCCTTCATTCCGGCACGGATGGCTGGGGGCCTCTGAGTCCTGCCCCCCGGGGACAGGACGGTGCCGCGGAGAGGGCGGGGGGCTTGCTCTGGGGCTCAGCCTGCGCTGTCTTGACCCACAGGGCTGGCCTGGGGCTGACCATGTTCTATGCGGAGGTGACAGATGCCCAGAATTGGGGCCCATTGAGGGGTGTGAAGGGCGAGCCCATTGAGGTCGTGCACCTGCCCCTGGGGGGCGCCCAGGCCTTCTCGGACAACCCGAGCATCCCCAGGAGCCCCAGCGTCATCTTTGGTGTCTCCTGGTTCCTCCAGAGTGTGCGCCCTGGCCTGGATCCCCAGTGACCCTCGAGAGGGTCTGGATCGAGGCCGGGCCTGCCCCCCACCTGCAGCCCCAATAAACGCTCATGTCGCTTCAGCTGTGTCCACGGCTCTGCGCTGTGACCGGGGAGGCCCTCAGCTCCGAGCAGCCAAGCCTGGCTGTGGCGATGCCGAAGGGCAGGCCAGGCCGGGGGGGGGGGGGGTACACACTCAGGGAGGGCAGCTCAGGGCCTGGGGATGGCCCACGGGCACCAGGCCGCGGAGTGAGCTGGGGCCTCCGGGGTGATGGCTGAGCCAGCCTCGGTCAGGAGGGGGGCAGAACTGGGGGTTATGCACTCCAGGGGGCACACTCCCTGTTCCTGGAGAAGTGAGGTCCCCCACCCAGTGGCCTGGGCTGGCACCCCCAGAGCCCGTGTCCCCTGGGCCGCAGGAGCGTGGTGCCGTCTCCCTCCCCCTGCCGCCTGTGTGTGGTCTCGAAGGCCCTGCCCGTCCAGAGGGTCCGGCCGTGCGAGCTGCCCCGTCTGCCTCGAGCACTGGGTCACAGGTGGGCGCGCTGCCCACGTAGCCAGCCCCCAGGAGCCCGCTGGGGGGAGTGTGTGCTGGTCACCATGGTCACAGGCACCAGCCGGGGATGGGGCCCTTCCCCAGAGCCCCCACACCCTCTGGTCAGCCCCTGGGGTGCTGTCCCCACAGGAAGGGCGGGTCTGGGGACCGGAGTGGCCAGGAGCGTTGCCATGGGCCCCAGTGTTCCCGGGCTGGGCCCTGGGCTGCGACTGGACGGTGTGGGGGCGGCCATGCTGCCTCTGGCTCCTGCGGGGCCGCCTGCCCTGTGTGCTCGCCCTGCCCCTGCCCTCCCCAGGCCGACCCCAGGCCGACCCCAGGCAGGCGGTGTTTTGTGAGCAGGTGGAGGGCGCCCAGGCCCCTCCCTTCCTGTGGGCCTGGGGGTGCGTGTAGTGGAGCCTAGCCGAGCAGCACAGCCCCAGGCCCGGCATTTGAGGCCCCATCCACCCACCCAGCAGCACACCTATATGCAAATGCTGGCCCTGACCCAGGTGGGGCCTCCTGGGAGCCCGGCCAGGTGAGAGCCAAGCTGCTAGGGAGGGGCCCGCGGGTGTGTGGTGCGTCCAGGGGGCCAGAGGGCTGGGCTACTGTGGGGTCCCGGGCGCTGCAGCTCCGTTCTGTCCAGAGGAGACCCCAGCGGGCTGCCCCGGCCTCGCTCATCTAAGAACTGTCCCGGGGCAGGAGCTCTGCCCAGCTATGCCCCGCGCCGCCGGCCTCCCTCACCGCCTGCCTGATGCCCACCCTGCTGCTCACAGGCTCTGGGCTGCCCGCGCACTGTCTCGGGAGGGCGTCCGGCAGGGCCTGGGCTCCCTGCAGGGTGGGGGTAGAGGGCAGGGTCCCTGGCCGGGAGTGCAGCCCCGCCCCTCGCTCTGCAGCCTGGGGCAGGTCAGCAGGCGCGGCTGAGGAGCCTAATGGAACTGGCATCGATTTCCCGGCACTGGAGGGGGGGCTGTAACCGGAAACCCCCTCCCTGGCGCTATATTTAGCACCGCACAACCGGGCGGAAGCACAGCTCACCCTGAGCGCAGCAGGCTCTGTCCACACCCTGGGCAGCCCGCACCCCGGCCGGGCGGAAGCCCCCTGGCCTGGCTGAGTGGCCCCCAGACTCCCTGTGCCGTGTCCAGCACAAGCAGAGCACTCGCCCAGGGCACACCCGGAGAACCCCTGCGGCTGGAGCTCAGAGGGGGAGCCCCAGGCGAGGGGGCCCGTGGAACTGGGATCTGAGGGGTGCTGTGGCTCCTTGGACCCCAGAGCAATCACGGCAGCCTTCCTGGAAGAGGCAGGGCAGCCTGGCCCGGCAGGGGTGGAGGCAGGCGCCCTGACCACCCCGGATTTGCAGCCCTCTGGCCCAAGGCTGCAGGAATCCCTGTAGGGGCCCCTCGGAGGGAGGGTCCCTGTCTCCTAGCAACCTCCAGTGCCCCCATCCCCTTGCCCCCGGGAGAGGCCACCTTCCCTGACTTGAACCTCTTGGGCAGCAGTAGGTCTGGGCTGTGGCTCCTAGGAGGCAGGAGGGGGCTCCTGGGCCCACAGGATGGCACCCAGGGCGGGGAGGCAGGCGCCCAGGGCCTGTGGACCCCAGTACGGCCTCGAAGCTCCCCAGCTGCCCTGGCCACAGGGACCTTGGTCCGGCCCCCAGAGGGTGTGGAGGGAGGCGGAGGGGCCAGGCCGCTGTCTCCATAGCTGTGCAGGCGCGCAGGGGCTCCCCGGCCCCCGAGGGAGTGCGTCTCCGGACGGGCTGAGCTTGGGTCCTGAGGTGCAGGGCGCGGCCATCCCTGGTGCTTCCGGCTGAGAAGGAGCCTCAGCTGAGAAAGCAGCTTCCACTGTTTAAAAAGAATTTACTTTTATTGATTTCAGGGAGGAAGGGAGAGAGAGAGAGAGAGAGAAACATCAAGGATGAGAGAGAATCACTGATCAGCTGCCTCCTGCACGCCCCACATTGGGGATGGAGCCCACAACCCAGGCTTGTGCCCTGACCGGGAGTTGAACTGTGACCTCCTGGGTCACAGGTCGATGCTCAACCACTGAGCCCTGCTGGCTGGGCTTTTTTTTTTTTTTTTTTTAATTTTTTTTCCTTTCTTTCTTTCTTTTTTTTTTTTAGAGACAGCAGCTCTGGATGGGGGCCCAGCCGAGGCCGCCCTCCTTCCGCCAGCCGGCCTGCGCAGCCTGAGGTGGGTGCGGGAGGCGCACGCCGGAATTCCCCGGTCCTCAGTCCCTCCGGCTCCAGGCCCCGCCCGGGCGCTGGCCTCCTTCCCCCCTCACGTGCCCTGTGACAGTGGCCACCTATGGCCTCCCCCCGGCCACCCCTCCCCCGCGGCCAGGGATCCTTGTGAAAATGGAAGTCACAGCGCGGAGCCCAACCCCGCTCGGCTGCTCTCTGTGACTTCCCGTTGGTCTCGGCAGGAAGGCTGCAGCCCGGGAGGCCAGCTCAGCCTCACCTACGCCCCCGCCCCCTCTGCCTCGGCCGTGGTCTCTCACTGGCCCTCACTGGGGTCAGGCTCGCTTGGCCCCAGGACCGTTGCATGACCATCCCCTTCCCCGCCCCCTTCTCGGGCTCCTCCCTGGGTTGCCCGGGAGACCTGAGGGTGGGCAGGGACTGTCTGCCTTGTTCAGCGCTGACAGTGCGGGGCAGAGGTGCCCAGGGCCTGGGTGGGTAGTGGGGCAGTGGGCATGAGCAGGGATGGAGCCTCGGACCCCTGGCACTGGGGGCTCCTCTTCCCTCCAGGCCAGAGCAAAGAGTCGGCCCTCGTCAGGGAACCCCCGCCCCTGCAGGAGGAAAGGGGTGCCCTGAACGCAGCTCGAGGGCCCTATTAGGAGGACGGGTGCCTGGCTTGTGTCCTGCCCCTTCCAGCCGACAGAGGGGCTCAGGTTAGGGATGGCCACGTGGGATGAGCAGAGCCGGGCCCCTTCCCTCTGGGCCCCCAGCTGCACCGAGGCCCGGCCCCTGGACAGGGTGCTCAGCCCGGGCCTGAGACGGGTGGGGGCGGCATTCACCCCGAGGCACCGGGCCCTTTGGGTGAGTGCCCGCCGGGCCCTGAACCAGTTCCTTCAGGCGCTCTTCCTCCCGGGCCTCCCATGCCCCTAATTGTGCCCATGACCAGCCCCAGGCAGCGCCGCACTCAGCACCCAGCCCAGGGCCTGGGGCGGGAAGACCCCTGTGGGACATGTGGTGACCCCAGCAGTCCTGGAGGGGCCCTGCTGGGTGCGGGGAGGCGATGCTCGGAGACTGGAGCTCTTGGTGACGGCGCCGTGGCGGCGTGGCAGCAGGTGGGGCGAGGGCTGGCGACCAGGACGGCAGGAGGAGCCTCTCAGGGGACCCCTCGCCTCGTCCAAGCTCGGCCCCGGCCCAGGCACTCCTCGAACGTGGGCGCCCGAGTGCCAGCGCGAGTGCACACGCAGCCTCCGGCTGGAGCGCTGGTTGCCTGGCTGCCCGGCTGCCCCACCCGCGAGTCGGGGGGCGGGGAGGGCCCGGGCGTCGGCGGGGAGCAGCGCCCCCTGCGGCCGGCGTGGAGCGGTGGGAGCGGCTCAGGGAGGGGAC
Source organism: Cnephaeus nilssonii (assembly GCF_951640355.1). Lineage (NCBI taxonomy): Eukaryota > Metazoa > Chordata > Mammalia > Chiroptera > Vespertilionidae > Cnephaeus > Cnephaeus nilssonii. The sequence continues at coordinate 32,847 of NW_027645480.1, read as the reverse complement.
CCTCCCCTGCGAAGGGGGGAGCGCAGTAGGTTGGGCAGGCCGCGCCCGCCGCGCGTGGGGGCCGAGCCCTGATTTGTGCAGGCGGTGGCCTCTCCTCGGGGACTCCGCGGAGCGCGGCGGTGGTGCACTGATGGGAGGGGACCCCGCGGTGACCTCAGGGGGCGCCCCACCCCCTGGCTCCAGCGCTCGGCGGGGCGCGGGCGAGCAGAGGGCGCTTGGCGGCGCCGGTCCCCGCTCGCCGGGATCGGCCGCCGAAGCGTCGGCGGCGAACCCCCCGCGGCCTCGGCGTCCCGGGAAGCGCGCGCCGGACCGGGCGCTGGCAGGAGGCGCCCTCCGCCGCCTTTAAAGCGCCGGCGCCCCCGGCCCCCGGCCCCACCCCGCGGCCCGGCCCCGCCCCCTCATGCATATGCAGGTGCGCGGGTGACGAATGGGCGAGCGAGCTGTCAGTCTCGTCCCGAACTTGTTGGCTGCGGGCGCCGGGAGCGCGGGCGCTCAGAGCCGAGGCCGGGACCCGCCGCCGCCGCCGCCGCCGCCGCCGCCGCCGGGAGGAAGCCGGGCCGGGTCGAGCGCAGCCGCCTGCGAGCCCGAGCCCGCCGCTCCTGCGCGCTCGCCACCGCCCAGGCCCGCGCGGCGCCGCCTCGACTCCGCCCGCCGCCGCCGCCGCCGCTGCCGCTCGGAGGGCGCGCGGGCGCGGGGAGGCCGAGCTGGGCCGGACGCGCAGGGGTGGCGGCGGCGGCGCGCGGGGTCGAGGCGGCGATGCGGGAGCGGGGCCGGGGGCGCCTGCCCCGGAGGCTGCTGCTGCTGCTGGCGCTCTGCGTGCAGGTGAGCGGTGGGGTGCGGACGGGGCGCACCGGGCGGTCCCTCGGGGCCGGGCGGCACCGCCTGTGGGCGCCGCGGTTCGGAAGCCCCGGGGCTCCGCGCGGCGGCGGGGGCTCGCTGCGGGTGGGGGCGGGGCGCCGCTCGCCGACCCCGGCCCGCGCCTCCCGCGCTCCCTCTGCCTTATTTTTAGGCGGCGCGGCCCATGGGCTATTTCGAGCTGCGGGTGAGCGCGCTGCGGAACGCGAACGGGGAGCTGCTGAGCGGCGCCTGCTGTGACGGCGACGGCCACGGCCGGACCGCGCGCGCGGGGGGCTGCGGCCACGACGAGTGCGACACGTACGTGCGCGTGTGCCTCAAGGAGTACCAGGCCAAGGTGACGCCCACGGGGCCCTGCAGCTACGGCCACGGAGCCACGCCCGTGCTGGGAGGCAACTCCTTCTACCTGCCGCCGGCGGGTGCCACGGGGGACAGGGTGCGCGCGCGAGCGCGGGCTGGCGGCGACCAGGACCCGGCCCTCGTCGTCATCCCCTTCCAGTTCGCCTGGCCGGTACGTGCGCCCCCACCCTGGGCCCCAGCTCTCTCCTCCCGGCCCCCACCCTGCCCGCCGACCCTCCCGCACCTGCGGCCCGGGCCCTGCGTGCGGCCGCGCGCACCCAGACGGGGCGGGCCGGGCAGGGGGCGCCACGCGGCGGGCAGACCCCCGGCGCGTGCTCCGTGGGGCCGGGTCCGCGCCCCGCCACGTGGGCGCGCGGGGGTCTCGGCGGGGGTGGGGTGGCGGCCGCCCGCGTGCTCGGCGGCCCGCGGCGTGTGCCTGCGTCGCCCTGCGCGTGTCTGTCTGGGTGGGGAAGCGCCGCGAGGCGCCCTGGGACCCGGCGGCCGCGGAGGCATGTGCACCGCGCGTGCTGGGGCTGGTATGGGGCAGGCCCCGGCGGAGCCGCCCTGGGCCCGCAGCCAGTCTGCGCTCGCCCTGCCGTTTCCTGGATGCCCCGGGATGGGGTGGGGATGGGGGTTGGGGGCTGGGCTGAGGAGGGCTTGATTCATGCGTGTAGGCTGCAGCCCCTGCTGCTGGCCCAGGACCCCCCCCCCCTTCACCCCCGGGGAAGAAATAGGGGCCCTGGTGCCTTCCATCTGTGGCCCCGTCTGTGGTGGGCTTTTGTTTTTGCTCTCTTTTGGGTGGGGGCATGGAGCCTGGGCTGGAGCCCCGGACCTGGGTTCGCTAGGAGGGGTGTGGGCTGCCCCAGGCCACGGTGCGGGAGGGCCAGGACAGACGGACGGGGGCTGTCTGACGGAGCGTTGGTGGTCAGGCCAAGGCCTCCAGGTGGCTGATGTGTTCTGTTCCTGAACCAAGGCCTGGCCTGGCACCCAAGGGTCCGTGTGCCGCAGCCCTGGCCCCGGGTGGGGCCGATCCCGGTGTGCAGGGTCAGGAGCTGCTGGGGTGGGCCTGGGAGTGGGGAGTCGCTGGAGCGGGGCGCCAGGCTGCGATCCAGGGGCCCCGTCCTCTGACCCAGGACTCCCCGCTGGACCAGCTGTCTGGAGGCGCCAGGAATGTGCCCACCTGGTGCCCCTCTGGAGACCGGGAGTCGAGGCCAGGCCAGTCGTGGGGCTCGGAGGCCGCCCCCCAGGAGTCCTGTGCTGGCGTTTTCCTCCAAGCTGGGGTCAGGCAGCCTCACCCCTTTCTGGCCGCCCACCTCATAGGAAGCCTGTCTGTCCCTGGCCCCCCTGGCCGTGGCCCTGCCCCCCTGAGCCCGGCTGACTCCTGGGGTTGCCTTTGACCCCGGGGCCTCAGGAGAATGTGTCCCTGCGATGGAGAGGGCCCTGGAGGGCCCGGGAGGGCCTGGGGCAGTTCCGATAAGCCCGCCCTCTCGCCCCCACATCGGCGCAGCAGGCAGGTCTGAGCAGGGCCGCAGCCTGTCATCTGCAGTTGGGGGGCCCGGCCAGGGCGGCTTCGGATCGCTACCTGAGGATGTGTTTTCTGCCTGAGTTGGCAGCCGTGGCGTGGGGGCAGGGAGGCCCCAGAGGAATGTGGCGGGCCAACACGTGTCCCTCGTGGCTTTTGGGCCCACTGGCCAGCCAGGCCTGGGATGGGACGGGGCAGGCCCGCGGCTCCCTGGGAGCCTGGGTGCTGGGCTCTGGGTCTCAGGCAGCTCCCCTCTTCCCGCTCGCAGCTGGTCGCTCCCCCCCCCCCATGTCCCAGGAGGGGCCGGGGGGCCGGGCCCAGCGGGGGAGCAGGACCGTGGGGGAGCCTGCGTTCGGGGCTGTCCCGTCTCCCCTCCCGGCGCAGTGTGGCTGCGACACCGGGCGTGGAGCGGGTGGTGATGCCAGCGCCCTGGTATTTCCGCTCGGCTGCAGCCGCTCCGTGGCCACGCGGCCTCGGCTTGCTGGGGTCCCACTCTGTCCTGTGAGCGGGGGCACGTCTGGCCCCCGGGGCGCCCCCGGGGCGCTTTGCTGTGACCGGAGGAAGCGGAGGATGTGCCTGGGCCCAGCCTCAGGGGCTTCGGCTGGAGCCAGCGTGGACTTTGGGGGTCCCTGGGGTAGGAACATGAGGAGGGCCTTGGGGGGCTGGAGGTGGAACGTGGCCCCCCCCCCGGAATCCAGGGAGCCGCCCCCAGGGCCCCTGCAGTCCCCCAGGCTGTCAGGTGTCTGCACTGTGGCTCCAGGTGGAACTCAGGCTCCGCCTTCCGAGAGGCTGGGCCGGGCCTGCATGTGGGAGGTGGAGGCAGCCCCTGCTCTCCTGACCCCACCCCACAGGCGCCCCCTTGTTCCCTGGCCTCCCAGCGGTCAGGGACACCCGTTGCCCGGAGCTGGGCTGTGGCTGGCAGGTGGAGGCGGTGTGCGCGTGTGAGTGCGTGTGTGTGTGTGGTGTGTGTGCGCGTGTGTGTGCACGTGTGTGTGTGTGTGTGCGTGTGTGTGTGTGGGTGGGGTGTGTGCGTGCGTGTATGTGTATGTGTGTGTGTGCGTGTGTGCACGTGTGTGTGCACGGCTCTCCGGGTCCGGCAGGGGCGGTGGGTGGTGGACTCAGCGGCGTTGGCTGATGGAGGTGCAGGGTGGCAGCCAGGGCCCCACTGAGTGAGGGAGTGAGGGGGGCTGCCTGGCTGGAGGCTGTGCCGCCCACCCGGGTGTGGCTGGGGGTCGCTGTGGCAGGCAGAACTGAGAGGTAGGGGTTGCCGAGGTGGGCATAGGCCCCCTGTATGTTATGGGGGGCCTGAGGCTGACCCCGTTTCTGACAGCGCAGCCAACCTGAGACCCTCAGACACAGCAGCTTCGGGGACCCCCAGCCCTGCTCCCCGCCTGCCTGGTCTCCTTCCCTCCCCCTCTGGCTGCCCAGCAAAAGGCCGAGCCCCTAGGGAGCCATTGCGTGCTCAGGGGTGTGTGTGTGGGGGGGGGGGGGTTGGCCTGTCAGAGCCGTGTGTCCCAAATGGGAGGTCTGGTGAGATGTGGGCCAGAGTCCGGCCACACGGCATCCAGTTATCCAGGGGCTTGGCAGCTGCCCGAGCCCCCAGCCCCCGTGGCCCGGCGAGGCCTGTGCCCGGCACTTGCTGCCCTCGGGGGAGGGAGCATCGTCCTCCCTGTGCTCCCTGCCCCCCCCAGGAGCTGGGGGCTGGGCTGGTGGGGCCCTGGATCCTCCTCACCCACCCTCCCCTCCTGGGGCCTGTGTGTACCCCGCCCTGCTTCCCTCCTACACCTTCCCCCCAGGAGTGGGGCTTGGCCACGAGGGCCACTGGGTGGGCTTGGAGACGGCCGGGCTTTGTCCCTTGCCCTGGGGGCGGGCGGCCAGGCTGCCGCGGACAGGGCGGAGGCCCCTGCAGGGTTGAGGCCGGGGCTTCGTGGAAGGGACTGTGGCTCTCAGGACCGTCTCAGGCTCTGGGGGCAGATTGGGGCCCTAAGAGGGTTCTTGGGGAGCCAGGCCAGGGCCTGAGGTGGAAGGTGGTCATGGGGAGACAAGTACCTCTAATCCCCAGGCCCACGCAGCGTCCTCGTCCCCACACTTCAGGATGTTAAGTCCCATCCCCATCCCCAGGTGAGCGGGTCCCCATCCTCATCCCCAGGTGAGCGGGTCCCCATCCTCCCCATCCCCATCCCCATCCCCATCCCCATCCCCATCCCCATCCCCATCCCCAGGTGAGCGGGTCCCCATCCTCCCCATCCCCATCCCCAGGTGAGCGGGTCCCCATCCCCATCCCCATCCCCAGGTGAGCGGGTCCCCATCCTCCCCATCCCCATCCCCAGGTGAGCGGGTCCCCATCCTCCCCCATCCTCATCCCCAGGTGAGCGGGTCCCCATCCTCCCCATCCCCATCCCCAGGTGAGCGGGTCCCCATCCTCATCCCCAGGTGAGCGGGTCCCCATCCTCATCCCCAGGTGAGCGGGTCCCCATCCTCATCCCCAGGTGAGCAGGTCCCCATCCCTATCCCCAGGTGAGCGGGTCCCCATCCTCATCCCCAGGTGAGCGGGTCCCCATCCTCCCCCATCCCCATCCCCAGGTGAGCGGGTCCCCCATCCTCATCCCCAGGTGAGTGGGTCCCCATCCCCATCCCCAGGTGAGCGGGTCCCCATCCTCATCCCCAGGTGAGCGGGTCCCCATCCTCATCCCCAGGTGAGCGGGTCCCCATCCCTATCCCCAGGTGAGCGGGTCCCCCATCCTCATCCCCAGGTGAGCGGGTCCCCATCCTCCCCCATCCTCATCCCCAGGTGAGCGGGTCCCCATCCTCATCCCCAGGTGAGCGGGTCCCCATCCTCATCCCCAGGTGAGCGGGTCCCCATCCCTATCCCCAGGTGAGCGGGTCCCCCATCCTCATCCCCAGGTGAGTGGGTCCCCATCCCCATCCCCAGGTGAGCGGGTCCCCATCCTCATCCCCAGGTGAGCGGGTCCCCCATCCTCATCCCCAGGTGAGCGGGTCCCCATCCCTATCCCCAGGTGAGCGGGTCCCCCATCCTCATCCCCAGGTGAGCGGGTCCCCATCCCTATCCCCAGGTGAGCGGGTCCCCCATCCTCATCCCCAGGTGAGCGGGTCCCCATCCTCCCCCATCCCCATCCCCAGGTGAGCGGGTCCCCCATCCTCATCCCCAGGTGAGCGGGTCCCCATCCTCCCCCATCCTCCTCCCCAGGTGAGCGGGTCCCCATCCTCCCCCATCCTCATCCCCAGGTGAGCGGGTCCCCATCCTCCCCCATCCTCATCCCCAGGTGAGCGGGTCCCCATCCCTATCCCCAGGTGAGCGGGTCCCCCATCCTCATCCCCAGGTGAGTGGGTCCCCATCCCCATCCCCATCCCCAGGTGAGCGGGTCCCCATCCTCATCCCCAGGTGAGCGGGTCCCCCATCCTCATCCCCAGGTGAGTGGGTCCCCATCCCCATCCCCAGGTGAGCGGGTCCCCATCCCCATCCCCAGGTGAGTGGGTCCCCATCCCCATCCCCATCCCCAGGTGAGCGGGTCCCCATCCCCATCCCCAGGTGAGCGGGTCCCCATCCTCATCCCCAGTGAGCGGGTCCCCATCCTCATCCCCAGGTGAGCGGGTCCCCATCCTCATCCCCAGTGAGCGGGTCCCCATCCTCATCCCCAGGTGAGCGGGTGTGACTAGGATCAGCCCAGTCTTGGCGGCAGCATTCTCACACGGCCCGTTGGCAGAGGTGCTGGGGGCCCTGGGCTGCTGGTCCTCTTCACACAGGGCCCTGAGGGTGGGTGGGTGGGGCCCACTGGTGTCTGCTGTGGAGTGTGGGCCTCTGGGTCCTGCATGGGGTGGGCCTGTGGTCCATCCCTCCTGCCATCTCCCAGGTCCCACGCCTTGCGGGAGGCACCCCTCCCCTCCCCCTCCCCCTCCCCCTCCTCTCGGTGACAATGGCGGCAGAGGCCCAGGCCTCTCCAAGCTCGGGTTTCAGGAAATGTATCTGTGCTTGGAGCTCCTGGCACGGCAGACACCAGCTCCGCTCCGTGGGGGGCCGGATGGCCGGTTGGGATGGGGCGGGAACGAGCCAGGCTGGAGCCGGGCCTGGGCCCTGGGCCGAAGGCCGTGCTGGGCCTTGCCCGTGTGGGATGCCCTGGCCTGTGGGGTGGGGCACACGTATGGGGAGTCCCGAGCCCTGGGGAGTGGTGCACCTGGTCCCGTGTCTGTCCGGTGCCATTTCCACGTCTGGGGCTGCTGCCTGTCACCCTGTCGTCGGACGGTCAGATGAAGGGTTTGGACCTGGCCTTGGGGGTCAGGGGTCAGGGTCGGGAGGAGGCGGTGGACAGTGGGGGGTGTCTGTCCGTGCAGTGCGGGCGGGTCCCGGCAGGCTCGCTGTAGGAGGAGCTGTAGCCAGGCCTTTGGGGACTGAGGCCAGGCCCCCCGAAGCCTGGGCGGAGCACCAGGGTCCCTCTGCCTGCTTGCTAGGCCGCCCGCCGCCCGCCCAGCCCATCCTGGAGCGATGGGACCCCTGGAGCCCTGCCCAGGCCCGTGGGCCGGCTCTGTGGGTTGACAGCCCTGCCTGCCTGCGCCCGGAGGCGGGAGCGCAGGGGTGCCTGGCTGCCGTGGCAGAGGGGAGACTGAGTCCCGGAGGCGCCGGGAGGAGAGGTGCCGGGCCAGCACTGAGGGAGGCTCAGGTTCGGGGTGACGTCCTGCTGGGCAGGTGCCGGGAGCCCAGCTGGCGGGCGGCGGGGCCCTGGCGGGCGGGCGCGGCCCTGGGGGAGCAGGTAACCGGAGCCCCGGTAACCCTACCTGAGCGGGCGGCGTGGGGTTTCCTGGGAGCCGGGAGGCGCTCCCTGCCCGTGGTGCCCAGGTGTGGGGAGGCGGCAGCACTCTGAGGGTGGGCAGCCTGGGTCCCCTTCTGCTGTGGGGTGGCCTGTAGTGGTCACAGGCCACCGGCCCGGCTCCCTGCTCCCGCCAGCGCCCCCCGCAGCCACTCACTTCGCTCTGGCGTGGTGGCCTTCGCAGTCTGGCCCTGGGTCCCTGCTGCAGTCCCGTGAAGGGACCCCTCCCTCGCTCTCTGCAGCCCCAATCCCAGCGGAAACTCTGTGGGCCCTGCCCTGACACCCCTTAGAACAGCATCTCTGCTCCCCACCCTGGAGCCCCTCTGGCTCATCTGTCCACCAGGGCAGAGGCTGGGCTCTGTGCATGGAGGAGGAGAGGGAGGGAGGGGGAGAGGAGGAACAAATGGGTGAGGGAATGAGTAAAGGAAGAAAGGGATGAGCAAATGAAAGAACGAGTGAGTGAGTGAGTGAATGAGTGAGTGAGTGAGTGAATGAATGAGGGAGTGAGTGAATGAGTGAGTGATTGAGGGAGTGAATGAGTGAGTGAATGAGTGAGTGAATGAGTGAGTGAATGAGTGAGTGAGTGATTGATGGAGTGAATGAGTGAGTCAGTGAGTGAGGGAGGGAGGGAGCGAATGAGTGAGTGAGGGAGGGAGTGAATGAGTGAGTGAGGGAGTGAGTGAGTGAGTGAATGAATGAGGGAGGGAGTGAGGGAGTGAATGAATGAGGGAGTGAGTGAGTGAGTGAATGAGGGAGGGAGGGAGGGAGTGAGGGAGGGAGGGAGTGAATGAATGAGGGAGTGAGTGAATGAGTGAATGAATGAGTGAGTGAGTGAGTGAATGAGTGAATGAATGAGGGCGGGAGGGAGGGAGGGAGTGAGTGAGTGAATGAATGAGGGAGTGAGTGAGTGAATGAGGGAGGGAGGGAGGGAGTGAGTGAATGAATGAGGGAGGGAGTGAATGAGGGAGGGAGGGAGGGAGGGAGGGAGTGAATGAGGGAGGGAGGGAGGGAGGGAGGGAGTGAATGAGGGAGGGAGGGAGGGAGGGAGGGAGTGAATGAGGGAGGGAGGGAGGGAGGGAGTGAATGAGGGAGGGAGGGAGGGAGGGAGGGAGGGAGGGAGGGAGGGAAGGGACGAATGAGTAAGTGAAACGAGTGAAGCTTGGAGGAGCTGGGCTCCAGCTGCCGCCAGAGGTGGGATGGGCAGGGGGAGGCGGCCTAGGGGGCATCCGTGCCAGGGCGGGCGCTGTGCGTGCTGGGCTGGCTGTGAGGAGGGCAGGAGCTGTGGGCTCCCCAGTTTCAGCCCGTGCTTTCTGGGGGGTGCAGGCCCAGGTGGCGGTGGTGGGTGTGAGGTCCTGTGGATCCTCTGGGGTCCCGGAGAGCTGGTGGTGCCGGGGCTCAGGGCCGGAGCAGGAGTGCGGGGGAGGGAGGGCGGCCAAGGGAGGGAGGAAGGGTCCCCAGGGGCCAGCCTCGGAGTCCAGAGGCAGTGGGTGTGGCTGACTGTGACAGATGCCCATGGCGGGAGGGGGGCAGGCGGGGTGGTGCTGGGTCTGGGGGTCAGCAGGAGGCTGCCGTGTGGTGGGAGCAGCCTGGTTGGGGGAGCAGCCTGGGCGGGGGGGGGGGAGCAGCCTGGGGGGGAGCAGCCTGGGGGGGGAGCAGCCTGGGGGGGAGCAGCCTGGGGGGGGAGCAGCCTGGGGGGGAGCAGCCTGGGCGGGGGAGGGGGGTGGCCTGGGGGGGTGGCCTGGGTGCTTGGCGGGGGCGGGGGGGGGGGGGTGAAGCGTCGTGGTCCCGGCACAGCCAGACTGCAGGGGCTGGAAGACGGGTCGTCGGGACGGGAGGAGTCTGGCCTCTGCTCTGCAGGGTCCCAGCCTGGGTGGCACCAGGGTCCGGTGGGCCGAGTGGTACGGATGGGGAACCACAGAGGTACCCCGGGGGAGGCCAAGTCCCGCCCCTCCTCGGAGCTTGTGCCTGTGAGTGACAAGGCTCTGGTCACCCCTGCAGAGGGCGGGTCCAGGGGTGGGCGGCGACGTCACCCCATCACGTAGCCTGGGGCTGAGGACAGATGGTCCTGGGAGCCCGTGGGGACGGTGACCGTGGCTGAGGCGGCGCAGGGGTCCCGGGCGCGTTTTCCCGCCTCTGCAGCCGGGCCCTCGCTGCCCTGGTGGCCTCAGGTGAGGCGGGCTGCGTGGTGGGCTGCTCACAGGCCTGCGTGTCCTGGCAGGGGCCCTCTCAGGTGAGCTCGCTGCAGGCCCTCGGCTGCCTCCTGAGCCGTGCTCGGGCGCGGCCCCTCCCGTCCAGGCCATGGTGGGGGGCCTGCTCGGCCGGGGCCACTCAGGCTCCCGGGTCTGGGCCGCTGCCGAGGGAGCCAGGACCCTAGCCCCTGGCCTGCCTGACCGGGGAGCATCCTCCCTCCTGTCAGCGGGGGTCTGGGGTCTGCTGAGATGGGGGGCGGGGTCCTCGGTGGGCGGGAAGCCCTGACAGACCCTGAGGGCGGAGTTGGGGCTCGGGCCAGGGTCTGGCAGGGCGGGTCTGGCCGCTGGGGGCTCGGGTCCCTGACTGCCCCCCCCCCCCCCCCCCCGTGTCCGCAGCGCTCCTTCACCCTCATCGTGGAGGCCTGGGACTGGGACAACCAGACCACCCCGGATGGTGAGTTCGCGCCCGCCGCGCCGGCTCCGGCTCCGGCTCCGGTAGGGGGCAGGCGGGTGCTGGCAGCGCTGCCTACAGGGCCCCCTGGGGACAGGAGGGGACTCTCAGCTACAGGATGGGGGTGCCAGGTTCCTCGCCCTCTGCTGGCTGGGACTCTGCCCCTTTTCACCCCGGCTGCCAGGAGCCTCGGCCACGCTGGTGTCTGCAGAGGTGTCTGTGCCCTGCCCCGTCCCCGTCACGGCTGCACCTGTGTTCCCCCGGGGGTGGGTGTTCCGGGGGCCATGTCAGTGGCATAGAGGAGTGGGGCTCCCCCGGGAGGCTCTCTAGCCCCGTGGCCCCCTCTCTGCCTACCTGACCTGGAGCATCGGCCCGGTGGCCCGCTCCCCGCGGCGCCCCGAGGCGGGCTGGCCTGTGCTTGTCCTGCGGGGCCCTGGGTGCAGGGCAGAGAGGTTTCTCCTGGGCACATGGGAAGCACCACAGGCGGCGGCGGCAGCTGCACGTGCAAAGGCCCTGGGGCCAGAGTGAGCGGATGTGTTTAGGGAGCAGCCCCGGCCCTGCCTGGCAGAGGGGAGGGAGGTGATGAGGCCAGCAGGGCGGGGGCAGGTCAGGGAGGCTCTGAGCCCCATCCCGAGCCAATCGGAAGTGTAGGGAGTGGTGCCCCGGTCGCTGTGTGCCCGCGGTTCCCCGCGCATGCCCCTCCCCCCGTGCACTGGCTTGGTTTGAGGTGAGGCCCGGCTGTCGGGAGAGAGAAGGCGCTTTAAGATGAGCAGTAGACGCCCGGCCGGCGTGGCTCAGTGGTTGAGCATCCACTGAGGTCAGGGTTCGATTCCCGCTCAGGGCACAGGCCTGGGTTGTGGGCTCGGGCCCCAGTGTGGGGCGTGCAGGAGGCAGCGCATCAGTGATTTCTCTCGTCACTGATGTTTCTCTCTCCCTCTCCCTTCTTCTCTGAAACCAATGAAACGTGTTTTAGAAGAAAGATGGGCAGTGGGTGTGCCTGCCGTGGGCCGAGCCCCAGCCATCTCGGGCCAGGGTGGACCCTGCTGGGTCAGGGCCCTGGCATAGGAGGGGCCGTCAGCCGGGGGGCACGGGTGGGGGCGCCCCCACCTTCCTGCCCCGCCTGCCTGTGGGGGGTGGAGCAGGAGCCGCGTGGGCCCGGCTGACTCTGCGCCCCCCCAAGAGGAGCTGCTGATCGAGCGGGTGTCGCACGCGGGCATGGTGAACCCCGAGGACCGCTGGAAGAGCCTGCACTTCAGCGGGCACGTGGCGCAGCTGGAGCTGCAGGTGCGCGTGCGCTGCGCCGAGAACTACTTCAGCCCCACCTGCAACAAGTTCTGCCGGCCGCGCGACGACTTCTTCGGCCACCACACCTGCGACCAGTACGGCCACAAGGCCTGCATGGACGGCTGGATGGGCCCCGAGTGCAAGGAAGGTGCGCGTCCGCGCCCGGGGGCGGGGCGGGGGTTCGGAGGGGCCCCCCACTGCAACAGGCTCTCTGCCCCCTTCTCTTGCAGCCGTGTGCAAACAAGGCTGCAACCTGCTCCACGGGGGCTGCTCCGTGCCCGGCGAGTGCAGGTGAGTCCGACCTGCCCCTTCGCCCCTCGTCAGCATTCGCACTCTCCTGCCTCAGCGGAGGGGGGCGGGCGCCTACTGTGCGCGGGGCTGTGCACACTCCTGTCTCAGCGGAGGGGGGCGGGCACCTACTGTGCGCGGGGCTGTGCACACTCCTGTCTCAGCGGAGGGGGGCGGGCGCCTACTGTGCGCGGGGCTGTGCACACTCCTGCCTCAGCGGAGGGGGGCAGGCGCCTACTGTGCGAGCAGCAGGGGTGGCCTGGGAGCCGGCGGGGCCCAGGCGATGCCGTCGCCCTCGGGAGGGGTGCAGGCTGGCCGAGACGAGCAGGTGGGGCCGTGGCACTCTGCCCGGCCTGGACTCCCTGTGGGCTGGGCTTGCTTCCCGGTGCGTTTTTCAGACAAGAACACTGAGCCCAGAGAGGTCAGTTAACTTCCCCAGCGTCACACAGGAACGAGTTTGGACAGGAGGGCAAGGTTTGGGAGCCAGGAAGGGGGGTGGTGACCCCTCTGCGTGGCCCCAGGGAAGGCAGGGTAGGGCTTCCCCCAGCCAGCCCCTCACCGCAGGATTTCAGACACGCCCCGTGGGCCTCAAGGTGCGGGGCCTGGCCCAGGCGGGTCCGTGTCCCGGGTGGGAGGGGGTGGGAGGCTGCCCGGCTGTCCGGGGCGAGGCCGGCCTGCTGGCTGGTGGCCCGGAGCCTGGGTCCTCTGGGCCCAGGGCTGGGCAGGAGCAGAGCGCGGCCGGGTCCCAGCCCTGCGCTCCCGGCTCGGCCCCGCCCTGGGCCGTGCACAGCCTGGATGCCCGGCGCACGCTGGCCGAGGAGCGAGCAGGGAGGAAGGCGGGAGGGACGGGTCTGCCTCACCCTCCCTGCAGGAAGCTGGGGGGCGGGACTCCGGGGCCAGGGGCCTGAAGGGCCGCCTGGGGGGTAGGTGAGCCCCCACCCACAGCCTGGGTGAGGCCCAGCTGCCGGTGGCTCAGGTTTCAGCGAGGACACCCCCACCGGATGCTGAGGAGATGGCCCTGCCTTCCTGCCGCCTCCTCCCTGGCCCCTGAGCCCTGGGCGGGGAAGCGGGCGGTGGGGGCCCGCCGAGGCCGCCCCACCCGGCCCGGGCACCTGGAGGGTCCGGGTGGGGGGTGCGGCCTGCACCACGTGGCCCGTCTGGCACACGGCACGGTCGGGGTGGCGGCGCCCCTCTCCCGGCCTCAGCTTCCCCGTCCCCGTGCCCGAACCGCGGGCAGGCAGTGTCCCCTCCAATGGCCGCGGGCGGGGGCAGCCCAGGAAGGCCGTGGCTCCTTCCTCATCCAAAAATACGTTCACGTGGCGGTGCCGGCACGGGATCGACGCGGTGATGTCACTCCTTCCCGCAGGGCCCGCAGGTCCTGGGAGGGGGCCCCGGGGCGTCTGAGGGCTGCGTCCCAGTCAGACCGAGCGCCGGGGCCGGGGCGGGGCGGTTCCTCCCGTGTCCTGGCTGCCTGCCCTCCGCCCGCACCTTCCCTGAGGGGATGCCGCCCACCGCAGGGCAGGGCCGAGCCCGGGGTCCCGCCGCCGTCTGCCGGGAGCAGGTGGCTTCCTGGGCCAGTCGCCGCCCTGAGTCTGGCCCCTGGACGGGGGCCGGTGCCTCCCCGTGAGACGGACCCTCCGTGGGGCTTTCTGGGAGAGACGTGACTGCCCGGGGTTTCAGGCGAGGCCGCGCTGAGCCCTAAGCCCCACAGCCGGCCCGGCAGGAGCCCTGGTCCTCCACCCGCTGGCCGGGGGCCGGGGGCCCGAGGCCGGGGGCCTGTGCGGTGCGGCCGCGTCGGCGCGCTCGTGCCCGGGGTCCCGGCCGGGCTTCCCTTCCCGGCGCCTGCTCTTGGGGCCCCGCTCAGGGGTCGGTCCCAGAATAGCTCGGGCAGGAGTGACTGGACAGCTGCGCCCACTGTCCTGGCCGGCGGCCGGGAGCGCCTGGGCCGGGCTGCTGGCCGGCTGTCACCCCCGCCTGGCCCCGGCCTGCTCCCGTGCAGAGGCCCGGATGCCAGCCCTGGCCGTGGCCCCTGCGCGACCCACGGCAGCCGCCGCTCCCGGGCCACCCCACCCACTGGGCCCCGGGCCCCTTGGACTCCCCCAGGTGCCACTACGGCTGGCAGGGGCGCTTCTGCGACGAGTGCGTGCCGTACCCCGGCTGCGTGCACGGCAGCTGCGTGGAGCCCTGGCAGTGCAACTGCGAGACCAACTGGGGCGGCCTGCTCTGCAACAAAGGTGGGCGGGCGGGGGCGGCCTGCTCTGCAACAAAGGTGGGCGGGGGGGGGGGGGCTGGCGGCCTGCTCTGCAACAAAGGTGGGCGGGTGGGCGGGGGGGGGGGGGCGGCCTGCTCTGCAACAAAGGTGGGCGGGGGGGGGGGCTGGCGGCCTGCTCTGCAACAAAGGTGGGGGGGCGGGGGCGGTCTGCTCTGCAACAAAGGTGGGCGGGGGGCGAGGGGGGGCGGGCGGCCTGCTCTGCAACAAAGGTGGGGGGGCGGGGGCGGCCTGCTCTGCAACAAAGGTGGGCGGGCGGGGGGCGAGGGGGGCGGGCGGCCTGCTCTGCAACAAAGGTGGGCGGGCGGGGGGGGGCGGGGGGGGGCGGGGGCTCGCCCGGCCGGGAGGGTGCAGAGCCGGGGTGCCTGCTCTGAGCACCCACCCTGCTCCCCAGACCTGAACTACTGCGGCAGCCACCACCCCTGCACCAACGGGGGCACGTGCATCAACGCGGAGCCGGACCAGTACCGCTGCGTCTGCCCCGCCGGCTACGCGGGCAAGAACTGCGAGCGGGGTAGGTGGGCCCGGCCCGGCTGGTGCCCGGGAGCCCGCTGGGCCCAGCGCTCCGGCTTCCTTCTCCCTGGACACACCTTTGCCCGCCTGGGGCCTTGGGGTGGAGGGGAGCACCCTGCAAAGGGGGGCCCTGGGCTGTTACGCCCACCGCCCACCACCCACCGCCGCCTCTGTTCCCCACGCAGCCGAGCACGCCTGCGCCTCCAACCCCTGCGCCAACGGGGGCTCTTGCCACGAGGTGCCCTCTGGCTTCGAGTGCCACTGCCCGTCTGGCTGGAGTGGACCCACCTGCGCGCTGGGTGAGTGCCCACCGGGGGCTGCAGGGGGGCCCTGAGGGGGATGGGGGGCGCTCTGGGGCGGGGCCGCTGCTGCACGTCCACCACGTGGCGGTGGACTTGGTGGCCAGGGGAGCCGTGACAGGAGCCCCCGGCACGCGGCCCCTCCTCCCCACGGGGCCCCGGCGCCGGCCTGCCTCCGCCCCGCCCACATGCCGCCGCCCCGTCCCTCCGCAGACATCGACGAGTGTGCCTCCAACCCGTGCGCGGCGGGCGGCACCTGCGTGGACCAGGTGGACGGCTTCGAGTGCCTCTGCCCCCCGCAGTGGGTGGGGGCCACCTGCCGGCTGGGTAAGGCCCGGGAGGCACGCGTGTGCATGGAGCGCGGGCTGTGCGTTCGGCTGCTGTGGCTGTGGGTGCCGCTGTGGCTGCGGGTGCTGCTGTGGGTGCCAGGCGCGGGGGCAGCGGGGGCGCGGGCCCCATGGCGCCCTCTTGTCTCGTCCACAGACGCCAATGAGTGTGAAGGGAAGCCGTGCCTTAACGCTTTTTCTTGCAAAAACCTGATTGGTGGCTATTACTGTGATTGCATCCCGGGCTGGAAGGGGATCGACTGCCACATCAGTCAGTACGGGGGGCAGGCCGCCGCGGGGGGGCTGGGCGGCTCCCGGGCCCCCGTGACCGTCCCTCTGTCCCCCAGACATCGACGACTGTCGAGGGCAGTGTCAGCACGGCGGCACCTGCAAGGTGAGGTGTGGCCGCCGCCGGCCCCGCCCCCGGGGAGGCGTGGGGTGGCGTGCCCCCGGGGAGGCGTGGGGTGGCGTGCCCCCGGGGAGGCGTGGGGTGGCGTGCCCCCGGGGAGGCGTGGGGTGGCGTGCCCCCAGGGAAGGCGTGGGGTGGCGTGCCCCCGGGGAGGCGTGGGGTGGCGTGCCCCCGGGGAGGCGTGGGGTGGCGTGCCCCCGGGGAGGCGTGGGGTGGCGTGCCCCCAGGGAAGGCGTGGGGTGGCGTGCCCCCGGGGAGGCGTGGGGTGGCGTGCCCCCGGGGAGGCGTGGGGTGGCGTGCCCCCCCCGGGAAGGCGTGGGGTGGCGTGCCCCCCCCGGGAAGGCGTGGGGTGGCGTGCCCCTGGGGAGGTGTGGGGTGGCGTGCCCCCGGGGAGGTGTGCTCGTGGCGTGCCCTCGCGGGAGCTCACCCGCCGCCCTCCCAGGACCTGGTGAACGGCTACCAGTGCGTGTGCCCACGGGGCTTCGGGGGCCGGCACTGCGAGCTCGCGCTGGACGAGTGCGCCAGCAGCCCCTGCCGCAGCGGCTTCTGCGAGGACCTGGTGGACGGCTTCCGCTGCCACTGCCCGCCCGGCGTCTCGGGGCCGCTGTGCGAGGTGCGTGCGGGGCCCTGCCCTTCGGGGATCGGGACAGGCCGCTGTGGGGACCACCCTCCAGTGTCCGGGCTCAGTCCCAGACGGAGCCCCGGCCCCAAAGTGCAGGTGGCCTGGCGGGGCGGAGGTGCGGGGAGAGCAAAGGGTCCCTGCTGGTCATGCCAAGCCCTGGCACATGGCCTGTCCACCCCACACGGCCTGAGGGGGCGGGCTGTGACCAGGTGGGGCATGTGGGCCTCCCGAGAGGGGCCCTGGATGGGGTGCAGGAGCCTGCGTGTGAGGGGCTGCGTGTGCCTGAGTGTGAGGGACTGCATGTGCCTGAGTGTAAGGGGCTGCGTGTGCCTGAGTGTGAGGGGCTGCGTGTGCCTGAGTGTGAGGGGCTGCGTGTGCCTGAGTGTGAGGGGGCTGCGTGTGCCTGAGTGTGAGGGGCTGCGTGTGCCGTGCATGAGAGGGGCTGCGTGTGCCTGAGTGTGAGGGGGCTGCGTGTGCCTGAGTGTGAGGGGCTGCGTGTGCCGTGCATGAGAGGGGCTGCGTGTGCCGTGCATGAGAGGGACTGTGTGTGCCGTGCATGAGAGGGGCTGCGTGTGCCGTGCATGAGAGGGGCTGTGTGTGCCTGAGTGTGAGGGGGCTGCGTGTGCCGTGCATGAGAGGGGCTGCGTGTGCCTGAGTGTGAGGGGGCTGCGTGTGCCGTGCATGAGAGGGGCTGCGTGTGCCTGAGTGTGAGGGGGCTGCGTGTGCCTGAGTGTGAGGGGCTGCGTGTGCCGTGCATGAGAGGGGCTGCGTGTGCCGTGCATGAGAGGGGCTGCGTGTGCCGTGCATGAGAGGGGCTGCGTGTGCCTGAGTGTGAGGGGGCTGCGTGTGCCTGAGTGTGAGGGGCTGCGTGTGCCGTGCATGAGAGGGGCTGCGTGTGCCGTGCATGAGAGGGGCTGCGTGTGCCTGAGTGTGAGGGGCTGTGTGTGCCTGAGTGTGAGGGGGCTGCGTGTGCCGTGCATGAGAGGGGCTGCGTGTGCCTGAGTGTGAGGGGCTGCGTGTGCCGTGCATGAGAGGGGCTGCGTGTGCCGTGCATGAGAGGGGCTGCGTGTGCCTGAGTGTGAGGGGGCTGCGTGTGCCGTGCATGAGAGGGGCTGCGTGTGCCTGAGTGTGAGGGGCTGCGTGTGCCGTGCATGAGAGGGGCTGCGTGTGCCGTGCATGAGAGGGGCTGCGTGTGCCGTGCATGAGAGGGACTGCGTGTGCCGTGCATGAGAGGGGCTGCGTGTGCCTGAGTGTGAGGGGCTGCGTGTGCCTGAGTGTGAGGGGGCTGCGTGTGCCGTGCATGAGAGGGGCTGCGTGTGCCGTGCATGAGAGGGACTGCGTGTGCTTGAGTGTGAGGGGCTGTGTGTGCCTGAGTGTGAGGGGGCTGCGTGTGCCGTGCATGAGAGGGACTGCGTGTGCTTGAGTGTGAGGGGCTGTGTGTGCCTGAGTGTGAGGGGGCTGCGTGTGCCGTGCATGAGAGGGACTGCGTGTGCCTGAGTGTGAGGGGCTGCGTGTGCCGTGCATGAGAGGGACTGCGTGTGCCTGAGTGTGAGGGGCTGCGTGTGCCTGAGTGTGAGGGGGCTGCGTGTGCCGTGCATGAGAGGGGCTGCGTGTGCCGTGCATGAGAGGGGCTGCGTGTGCGGTGCGTGGCCCTGGGAGGGGCGGGGTGCTCCAGATGCTGGCTTGTGCCCACCGCCCTCTGACCTGCCCTGGCCGTGGGCTGCAGGGGGCACAGGGCAGGCCCCTGGCCAGCAGGCCTCCTGGGCCCGTGGTAGAGGTCCCGCCTGGCGAGGACCCACGTCGGGCGAGGACCCGCAGACCGGGCTCCGGGCGGCAGGCCCGGGGGAGCAGGTCCGGAGCGGCCTTCCTGCCAGCAGGAGGGGCGAAGGCCGGATGCCGCCGGGGCAGAGGAAGCGGCTGCTGCGGAGCGCGGTGGCGGGAGGGGCTGGCGGCCCAGGTGTTTCCGTCCCGCCGAGGGGCCTGGCCGTCTCGGGTGGGAGGCCCTCGGGCTCTGGCTGTGGAGGCCAGGTGTCCAGGCCGTGTCCAGGGGGCTGCGCCCTCACGAGGCCCCCGCCCAACAGGTGGATATCGACTTGTGCGACCCGAGCCCCTGCCAGAACGGCGCCCGCTGCTACAACCTGGAGGGCGACTACTACTGCGCGTGCCCGGACGACGTGGGTGGCAAGAACTGCTCTGTGCCCAGGGAGCCTTGCCCTAGCGGGGCCTGCAGAGGTGGGGCGGGGCCTGCAGAGGCGGGGAGGGGGCGGGGCCTGCAGAGGCGGGGGCGGGGCCGACTGACCTCTTCCCCTCTGCTGCAGTGATTGACAGCTGCGGGTTCGAGGCAGGAGTGGCCGGCGGGGCCCCGTCCAGCGTGTGCGGCCCCCACGGGCACTGTGTCAGCCACCCCGGGGGCAACTTCTCCTGCGTCTGCGACAGCGGCTTCACGGGCGCCTACTGCCACGAGAGTGAGTGGCCGTGGCCGTGGCCGTGGCCGTGGCCGTGGGCCGGGTGGGGCGGCCGCCGGGGCCCCGCTCACGCCTGCCTCCCGCAGACATCGACGACTGCCTGGGCCAGCCGTGCCGCAACGGGGGCACGTGCATTGACGAGGTGGCCGCCTTCCGCTGCTTCTGCCCCAGCGGCTGGGAGGGCGAGCTCTGCGACACCAGTGAGTGGGCCCGGCTCCCCCCGCCCCCTCCCCGGCCCCCCCCCCTGGGCGTCGGGCTCCCCACACCCCTTCCCCACCCTCTGCCTCTCCCGCCCGCTCCTGGGCCTCCGCCCCGGCCGCCCTCCCCGAATGCCGGTGACCCCCTGTTGACCGGCGTCCTCGCCCCCAGATCCCAACGACTGCCTCCCCGATCCCTGCCACAGCCGCGGCCGCTGCCACGACCTGGTCAACGACTTCTACTGCGCGTGCGACGACGGCTGGAAGGGCAAGACCTGCCACTCGCGTGAGTGCCCGCCCGGCCCCCGCCCGCGGGCCTGCTCGCCGCGAGGCGCGCCCGCTGAGCAGCCCTGTGCCCGCAGGCGAGTTCCAGTGCGACGCCTACACCTGCAGCAACGGCGGCACCTGCTACGACAGCGGCGACACCTTCCGCTGCGCCTGCCCGCCCGGCTGGCAGGGCAGCACCTGCACTCTCGGTGAGGCCGGGCGCTCGCTCTGCCTCCGGCGGGGGGGGGGGGGGGGGGGGCGGACGTTGTCTGTCCAGGGCTACATGGCAAGGACCCTCCTCTGCCCCCTCACAGCCAGGAACAACAGCTGCCTGCCCAACCCCTGCCTCAACGGGGGCACCTGCGTGGGCAGCGGCGACTCCTTCTCCTGCATCTGCCGGGACGGCTGGGAGGGCCGCACCTGCACCCACAGTGAGCTCCGGTCGGGGCGCCGGGCAGGCGTGGGGTGGGGCGGGGCCTGTGGGCTGGGGCTCCCTGGGCCCGCCCCCTCCTGACCCTGCCCATGCACGTGCCCATTGCACCTGTCGCCCAAAGCACAGTTGTACCCCAAGACCTGCTGTGCTCCCCTGACCCCTGACCCCTAGTTCTGCAGCCTCATTCCCCTCCCTGGGTGTCCTGGCCTCCATGGACCTGCCAACCACTCAGCCTGCAGCCAGGCTCCTGCCCATGCCCCCCGCCCCCCCGCTGCAGGCCCCTCCCCCTCCCGCTGCAGGCTCCGCCCTCCTCACCACTCCTGCTGCAGGCCCCACCCCTCCTACTGCAGGCCCCCCCAAACTCCTGCTGCAGGCCCCGCCCCCTGCAGCTGTCCAGGTCGCCCTCCGAGGCCACCGCTGCCCCTCACCCCCGCCTGCCGGTGCACGTGGTCAGGGTGGGCTGGGGTGCCCAGGCCGCGCCCAGCACGGGGGCTCTGGGTGGCGGACGCCACGCCCACCTCCTTTCTCTTTTCTCGGATGCAGACACCAACGATTGCAACCCTCTGCCCTGGTGAGTGGCAGCCCTGGGGCCGCGGGCCGGGTGCTTGTCCGCCCGGGGGGGCTCCCTGAGACCCGCCCTCTCTCCGCAGCTACAACGGCGGTGTCTGCGTCGATGGCGTCAACTGGTTCCGCTGCGAGTGCGCTCCCGGCTTCGCGGGCCCCGACTGCCGCATCAGTGAGACGCCGGGCGGGCGGGCGGGCGCGGGTTCGGGTGTCCAGCGTCGGGGGTCACCAGAGTCCACACACCCTGGAGGACGGTGTGGGCACAGCCCGCTCCTGCCTGGCGCCAGGCCTCAGTGTCCCCCTCGTCTGTGCCCTGCCGACACCCCGTTTGCTCTGGGGCTGCCCGGGGGGGGGGGGGCTAGACCCGTGCTCCCCAGCCTTGTTTTGGCCACGCCCCACCTAAGATCTCTAAAATCCTGGTGCCCCTGTGACACAGAATCCTTATTATTCAGAGGGAACTCCTGTTCACGTGGAGGAAGCCTCAAAGGCCATGAACTTGGCCTAAACCAGCTTCCACGGAGCACGGCATCCATGAGAGAGAAAAGTAAAAGGACGAAAGGACAGTTAAGGACGGAGGAAGAAATCACTAAGAAATTGTTAAAAAGAAAAAAATGAAGCGATGTGAAAAAATAGCCAATAAACTTTCAAAACATAGAATAGAGAACTGAAATGCATAAATACACTGAGTGGCCAGATTATTATGATCTCTGAACGCATAATCTGGCCACTCAGTGTGTGTGTGTGTGTGTGTATGTATATATTAGAGGCCCGGTGCATGAATTCGTGCATGGGTGGGGTCCGGCCAGCCTGGCCAGGGGGAGGGGACATGGGCGGTTGGCCGGCCTGCCTGCTGGTCGAACTCCTGGTCGAGGGGACAATTTGCACATTAGCCTTTTATTGTATAGGATGTACACTGAGTGGCCAGGTTACTATGCGTTCAGCGATCATCATCATCTGGCCGCTCCGTGTGCGTCACAGTATGTGTTTACATCCTGTAGGTGAGGCCCTAGACCCATAAGGAACGCAGAAGGTTCACTGTTAATGACTCGTTCTCAGATGGCGCCCCTCAGAAATCAGGGCCCCCTGGGGCGTGTGCCCCGCTGGGACCCGCTGGGCTAGGTCCTGGCTGCTGAGGGGCCGGGGCCCATGAGGCCTCGGGCTGTGACGGTGACCGTCCAGGCCCAGCTCAGAGACCCCCGGGCACTCGAGGCCCGTGCTGACCTGGGACTGCTCCCCGGACCGTCCCCGGGGCCCCGCGTGGGCGCCGCCTCCTGCTGCCTCTGAGCGGCCGCTTCTCCGCAGACATCGACGAGTGCCAGTCCTCGCCCTGCGCCTACGGGGCCACGTGTGTGGACGAGATCAACGGCTACCGCTGCAGCTGCCCGCCGGGCCGCGCTGGCCCGCGGTGCCAGGAGGGTAGGCGGGGAGCACGGTGGGGGGCGTGCCGAGCAGGAGCAGGGGCAGGACCTGGTCTCCGGGCTCAGTGCCGCCGCCGACCCCGCCTCCTCCCCCCGCAGTGATCGTGTTCGGCAGGTCCTGCTGGTCGCAGGGGGTGCCCTTCCCGCACGGGGGCTCCTGGGTGGAGGACTGCAACAGCTGCCGCTGCCTGGACGGCCGCCGGGATTGCAGCAAGGTGCCAGGGGCCCCTGCCCACGAGCGAGCCTCCCTGCCCGGCCCGGCCCCGCCCTGCCCGGGTCTGCCGTCCTGGTGCCCAGGGGGCTCCGTCTTTTGTCCGTGACCCCGATACTCACCCTGGGAGGCCCAGGAGCTGCTGCCGGGGGAAGGGGGGGGAGGATGAACCAAGTCCACCCCCCTCTGCTGGACGACCAGATGGAGGCCCCCTGGCACAACCAGGCCCCTTTCCTCGCTGAGTCTCAGCGCTGCTCGGGCGGCAGCAGCCTCTCCCTGCATGCGCGGGCCCCGCCCTCGGGGCCGTCCTGTCTGGCGGGGTCCTTGCTGGTGCTGGGCTCAGCCCGGAGCCCTGGTGGTGGGGTGGGCACGGCCCTGGGACTTGCTGACCCCGACCCTCTCTGTCTGTCTGTCTGTCTGTCTCCCTACGTGGCGTCCGTGGGCCCTCGTCCGGTGTGCCCGGCCCAGGTGTGGTGTGGACGGAAGCCTTGCCTGCTGGCCAGCCGGCCCGACACGCCGAGCGCCCAGTGCCCCCCGGGCCAGCAGTGCGGGGAGAAGGCCCCGGGGCAGTGCCTGCAGCCGCCCTGCGCGGCCTGGGGGGAGTGTGGCCCCGAGGAGCCCCTGCTGCCCGGCACCCCCTGCGTGCCGCGTTCCGGCCACCTGGACAACAACTGCGCCCGCCTCACGCTGCACTTCGACCGCGACCAGGTGCCCCCGGTGAGCTGTCCTGGGGGCGCCCGCGTGTCTGCAGGGCCTGGACACGCCTGTCCGCTCTGAGCGGCCGCTCGGACGGCGGGGACTGCTGCCTGCCCTCCGCGCTGCCTGTGGCTCCGCCCCTGGGGGTCAGGGAGGCCGGTGGGTTCTGTGGAGGCCAGGGAGCCTGTCCATCAGCCGTCCAGGGGCCTGGAGTCCAGGTGGCCGTGGGCCGTCGGCCGGGGCCCCTCAGCCTTCCGGGGGGCCCCTCGGCCTGCAGCTGGTAGGCCGTCCGGTGGCTGGGTGCCCGGAGCCCATGGGGAGGGGCTCAGGGTAGGGAGGTGCTGCTTCCGCCAGGGCGGACCCCGGGGAGGGGACGGTCTGTCCTGGGTGGGGCTCAGGTCTGGTGTGGAAACAGCTGCCCACTGACCCCGTGTCCACTGGCCCCGGACGGCTGCGGGCGTGTCCTGCCAGGAGCCTGGAGTGGCCGCTGGGGGTGTGCGGGCTGCTCACGTGCCGTGCGTCTCTGCCCAGGGTACCACGGTGGGCGCCATCTGCTCGGGGATCCGCGCCCTGCCGGCCACGCGGGCGGTGGCCCGGGACCGCCTTCTGGTGCTGCTGTGTGACCGTCCGTCCGCGGAGGCCAGTGCCGTGGAGGTGGCCGTGGTGAGTGCGGGCGGGCGGGCGGGCGGGCGGGCGGCCACCCTCCTCGGTCCTGCTCTGCACGGGCTCCTGGGAGTGCAGGGGGCAGGCCGGCCGGTCCCCAGGTGCTTGAAGGCAGAGTGACTGATGGAGACGTGGAGTCCACTCCACTGCCGGGGGCGGAGCTGGGGTGCCCTGCCCGGTGCTGGGGGAGCCGGGCCTGGGGAGGGGTGTTGAGGTGCCCGGGGTGAGCGGAGAGGCAGGGAGCAAGGCCGGGGTCGGGCCTGTTCGGCTGGACAGTGCCTGCAGCCAGGCCAGAGGCTGGGCCAGCGCCGGGCCAGGCAGAGGTGGGGGCCGGGGGCAGGTGTGTGCAGGTCCGAGAGGGCCCAGGGCCCCGGGAGACGGTGGTGGCTGGTGGGGCCCGTGAAAGGGGGGTCAGCCAGACCCACCTCTCTGAGCTGCCTGGGGGCACCCCTCTCGGGCCACCCTGGGGACCCAGGCTCCTGCCTGCAGCCCTGTCCAGGGCGGCCCGCCCACGGAGCACCGCGGCCGGTGGGCTGTGCCGGGACCGGAGCCTCGGCCTTCGCTCCATCCAGCGCCGCTGGGGTGGGGGCCGGCCCGCAGGCGGCAGCACCCTCAGCGTGTCCTCTCCGCAGTCCTTCAGCCCCGCCTGGGACCTGCCTGACAGCAGCCTGATCCAGAGCACGGCCCACATCATCGTGGCCGCCATCACGCAGCGCGGGAACAGCTCGCTGCTGCTGGCCGTCACCGAGGTCAAGGTGGAGACGGTGGTCATGGGCGGCTCCTCCACTGGTGAGTGGGTGGGGCGCGGGGAGCTGTGCGCCAGGGCTGGGTGGGGAGGGGCTGGGCTGGGGTTGGGGCTGGGGCTGGGGTTGGGGCTGGAGCTGGGCTGGGGCTGGGCTGGGCTGAGCTGGGCTAGGCTGGGGCTGGGGCTGGGGTTGGGGCTGGGGTTGGGCTTGGGCTTGGGGTTGGGGCTGGGCTGGGGCTGGGGTTGGGGCTGGAGCTGGGGTTGGGGTTGGGGTGGGGGTTGGGCTGGGGCTGGACTGGGGCTGGGGTTGGGGCTGGGGTTGGGCTTGGGCTTGGGGCTGGGGCTGGGGCTGGGCTGAGCTGGGCCGAGCCCCTGCTGGAAACGCCCCCGCCCGCCCGCAGGGGTGCTGGTGCCCGTGCTGTGCGGCGTGTTCAGCGTGCTGTGTCTGGCCTGCGTGGCCGTCTGCATGTGGTGGACTCGCAAGCGAAGGAAAGAGCGGGAGCGGAGCCGGCTGCCGCGGGAGGAGAGCGCCAACAACCAGTGGGCCCCGCTCAACCCCATCCGCAACCCCATCGAGCGGCCGGGCGGCCACAAGGACGTGCTGTACCAGTGCAAGAACTTCACGCCGCCGCCGCGCCGGGCGGCCGAGGCGCTGCCGGGGCCCGCGGGCCGGGGCGGCGGCGGGGAGGACGAGGACGACGAGGAGCCGGGCCGCAGCGAGGAGGACTCCCCGGAGGCGGAGAAGTTCCTCTCCCACAAACTCACCAAAGAGCCCGGGTGCTCGCCCGGGAGGCCGGCCTGCTGGGCCCCGGGCCCCAAAGTGGACAACCGGGCGGTCAGGAGCATGAACGAGGCCCGCCGAGCCGGCCAGGACTAGGCCGGCCGCCGCGGGCCGGGACCGGGACCCCTGCCCCGTGCTGGGCGCCACCCTACTGCCGACCAGGAGGCTGAGGCTGTGTGCATAGTTTCTTTATTTTGTGTAAAAAAACACCAAAAACCAAAAACAAATGTTTATTTTCTACGTTCCTTTGACCTTGTATAAATTATTCAGTGACTGTCGGGTGGAAAGCAAGGGTGTGTTCTCGGATAGTGGCTATTTTTGTAACGTTTCCGCATGTCGCGTCCGCCGTGTGGCAGGAGAGGGTGTCGTGTTCTCCCCAAACTGTTTGTCCCCCGAGGTGGCGCCCCGTTTACAGAATCTCCCCTTTTATTCCTCACGCGGGGGCCTCCGTGGCTCCAGGCCGAAGCGCCGACGGGACCCGTGGCCCATGGTGTTTAGGGGACCCATGGCTGTTGGTGGGACCACCGTGGCTGACCGCGTGGCCGTGGCTGTCAGTGGCGCCTGTGGCTGTGGCGTGGCCCGAGGCCACGGCCATTCCCTCTGCCCACCGCCCTCGCCCGCTCCTCCCGGAACACGCCCTCCGGTCTCTCCACTGTGCGTTCTGAAGTGCCCTTCCTGACGGCCGTTCCCGGGACGGGGCAGTATTGAACTTGTGACAAGTGCCTTCACACTCCCCTCGCCGCTGTCCGCGTTGCTGTGGGCACAGGACGCCGCCCGCCAGCCCCGGCCCGTGAAAGTGCATTTCTGTAAATATGTACATATTAAAGGAATCACTCTGTATATTTGATTTAATAACTTAAACGTTCTGGTCTCCCGTGTTCTTCAGGGCTGCCCTGTGTGACCGGGCGGTGGGCAGGGGCGGTCTCCGCGGGGCCGGCCAGGAGCAGGGAGGCTGGGTGTGGGCAGCCCGTTGGGCCACGTGGCCGCGGTGGCTGTGCGGTGTGGCTGGTCCTGCTGACCCAGGGCCTCCGTGGGCAGCCGGGGCCTCGGCATATCGGTGCCCACGTGGCTGACACAGGCCTCAGGCGCGTCCTGGCCCCGGAGGGAGGCGCACCCACCCCCAGCTAACAGCTTTGTGAAGCAGTCACTTCGCCGTGAGGAGCTACCGAGGCTTGAAGGAAGGACGAGGTCAAACTGGAGAGAATGAGGTCGCAAGGCCATAGGCCCCACCTTGCCGGTTGGCAAACGACGCGGCATGGTGGCCTCGCCGGCCGTCACGGGCTGACCAGCAGCGCGGTGTCTGTGCTCAAGCCGTTCGTCTCCTGAGAAGACAAGGGCCAAAGCCAGGAGCAGAGCCTGAAAGGAGGACACAGCAAGCAGCCTGGAGCGGTCCCAGGTCCGACCGCAAGCTCCTTCGTCCGTGGGCTCTCTAGGTGCCCTGCGGGCTGCGGGGCCCAGGCCAGGCGCACAGTCAGGATCAGGCGCACAGTCAGGCGCCAGGTGCACAGTCAGGATCAGGTGCACAGTCAGGCATCAGGCACACAGTCAGGATCAGGCGCACAGTCAGGCATCAGGCGCACAGTCAGGATCAGGCGCACAGGATCAGGCGCACAGTCAGGATCAGGCGCACAGTCAGGATCAGGCGCATAGTCAGGATCAGGCGCACAGTCAGGCATCAGGCACACAGTCAGGATCAGGCGCACAGTCAGGCGCCAGGTGCACAGTCAGGATCAGGTGCACAGTCAGGCATCAGGCACACAGTCAGGATCAGGCGCACAGTCAGGCATCAGGCGCACAGTCAGGATCAGGCACACAGGATCAGGCGCACAGTCAGGATCAGGCGCACAGTCAGGCGTCAGGCACACAGGATCAGGCGCACAGTCAGGATCAGGCGCACAGTCAGGATCAGGCGCACAGTCAGGCGTCAGGCACACAGGATCAGGCGCACAGTCAGGATCAGGCGCACAGTCAGGATCAGGTGCACAGTCAGGATCAGGCACACAGGCATCAGGCGCACAGTCAGGATCAGGCACACAGGATCAGGCGCACAGTCAGGATCAGGCACACAGTCAGGTGCCAGGTGCACAGTCAGGATCAGGCGCACAATCAGGATCAGGTGCACAGTCAGGATCAGGCGCACAGTCAGGATCAGGCGCACAGTCAGGATCAGGTGCACAGTCAGGATCAGGCACACAGGCGCCAGGCGCACAGTCAGGATCAGGCGCACAGTCAGGCGCCAGGTGCACAGTCAGGATCAGGGCACAGTCAGGATCAGGCGCACAGTCAGGCGTCAGGCGCACAGTCAGGCGTCAGGTGCAGTCCCGCGCAGGCCCGCCAGCTCCTCCATGAGGCAGCTCTGCCAGGGCCCTTCAGATCCCGGGTGGCTCCATGCGAGGGCGGAGCCAGCGCCCTGCACAGGCCTGGAGGCACCTGCCCTCCCTCCTCCCTCCTGCGTCCTCCGCTCCTGGTTAGAGCAGGGCCCCCTCCCTGCCTGGGTGCGTTGTGTCCTGGCAGGGCCTCCTCCTGGCTGAGCCCTGGCTGGACCCGGCCCCCCCCCCCCCCCCCCCCCGCCCGCAGCGCTCTGTGTCGGGCCCTGGGGACTGAGCCGCTGCCGGTGCTCGGAGAGGCGGCCGAGTCTCCGAAGAAACGGCCCCAGGGAGCGCGACGGAGGTTTGGAGCAGGTCCCGGGCGACCGGGCCCATGAGCCCTACGGGCTGGCCATGGGGGGTGCGATGGGCGGGAGACACGGGGCCGGTGGGGTGGGTGTGTCCTGCCAAGAGCCTCCTGCACGTGGCCCTGCCCCTCATCGGCGGCATTTGAGCGAATAGCATGCGGCCCAGTGGCATGGGCCCCATCCTCGGTCCTTCCTGCGCCGCCCCAGGCCCCGTGGGCTCTCGCCACGCCCCCCCCCACCCCGGCTGCTGGGGCTTCCACTCCTGCAGGCTGTGGGCACCAGCCCCCCATACCCACCCCCCCCCTGCAGCCGGGCAGAGCTGACAGCAGCCCTCGGGGGGCTCAGTAGCCAGAGAGACTGGTCAGCACCCCAGCTCCTCCCGGGAGACAGAGCTGATCACCAGGCACCACAGCAATGCCTCTGGAGCCAAACCAGCTGGGCAGCGGCCCGAAGGGACAGGCGGGCGGTGCTGAGACCCCGTCAGGACTCGAAGGTCAGGAGGGAGGGAGGGAGTGTGTGGGGGAGAGGCTTGGGGACAGGAGGCTTGTGTGGACACAAGCAGCCGAGGAGAGGGAGGGCAGACGGGCAGAGCGGCGTCAAAATGAGCGCGCTTTCCTCTGAGCGAGATAAAGCAGAGGCGGTGTCTCCGGGGCGCGCAGGGACCCACGCTCTGCACCAGGGAGGCTCGTGCGGCTGCGAGTCCGAGACACACGCCAGCAGGATCAGAAAAGAGGGAACTTCCCAAAGAACCGGGAGAGGAGCCGACCTGTGAGGGGAGAGCGGCCGCGGGGGGTTGGGGGGGCGGGCTCCTGGGCTCCTGCATTCCCATCCCCTCACCTGCCCTGCAGGGGAACCCGCACCACGTCGCCGTGCCGCCCGGGCGAAGCCTCGGCAGACCCCTGGCTCTCGGTCCGAGGTGGCCGTGTGGGCTCGTGCTGAGGGGCCGCCAGCAGTGGGGCCGGGACACTGACCCAGCCCGTGGAGCTGCCCGGACCCACAGGATGTCCACTTCTGTGTGTGTCCACACTGGGCTTTGGGGATGCTTGTTATGCGGCAACCTTCCCCTCGCTGACGGACACACGTGTCCTTGGACTTCTCGTTGGTATGGTCAGTGCTGTCTGTGCTGCCTCACCAGTTACCCCAAATGCAGCAGCTGCTGGGGCGGGTTTAGTCCCTGTCACGGGGCAGAATCCCGATCAGATAAGCAGGCCCGGGCAGGGGGGGGGGGGTGACCTTCCGATCCGCAGGCTCAGGTGGGGCTGGGAGGGGAAGGCGAAGGCGGGTCTGCCTGCTCCATCCTGTGAGCCCAGGCCAGAGGCACCAGCAGCGGCCTGAGCCTCATCCAACACCACGTCACAGGACATCCGTGCGGCTGCCACGGCTCGTGGCTGGGTGTGGCCCTGGAGCCGAATGCAGGCCCCGGCCTTCCGTGTCCTCAGCTCCTCGCAGAGGGCAGGACGGCCATCCCCTTGCTGCGTGGCAACCACCCCACCGCTCAGCCGCGGTCAGCAGGCGCGGCTGGCGGCCGGTCTCGGCGGGGCCCAGCTGTGCGGCCTCCTGCCCACGTGGCCCCGGCTTCCCGGGAGCTTCCGTGGCTGGGCAACGGGTCCTGGGGGGTCTGGCTGGTTCCCGGCCTCGCACAGAGCCTGGGGGTGACTGGTGTTGGGCTGGGCACGGCTCTGGGCGGGCCCAGGAGCAGACACACGGCTCCTTCCCCGGGAGGCGCCTCTGTGCTGCACGGGCGCCAGGCTGGTCTCCTCGAGGAGCGGACGGTCTCCCGACTCCACCCAGCAGGCCCTGTGGCCGCCACGCCGAGGCTCGGCGCCCGGCCCTCCCATCCCTGTGCCTGAGGCCGTCGGGAGGGGGGGGGTCCCGTGCACAGCCCACTGGCCTGCTCGGGGCCCGGCCCTCCCATCCCTGTGCCCGAGGCCTTGGGGGGGGTCCCGTGCACAGCCCACTGGCCTGCTCGGGGACCGCAGAGGGCGGGCCTTCAGGGGCCATCGGGGGCGCTGGACGACGGGACAGGCGAGCCCAGGGCCACACGGCGAACCGTGCTGGAAGGACTGCGTGCTCACCTGGTGAGGTGCCTGCGGAGGGCTTGGTTCGGGTGCTGAGCAGCATGGGGGGCAGGGACCTGGGGGGGGCATGGGGGGACTCAGGGGGCTGGGAGCATGGGGGGGCTGGGGGGCTGGGGGCATGTGGGGACTCAGGGGGCTGGGAGCATGGGGGGGCTGGGGGGCTGGGGGAGCTCGGGGAGCTGGGGGCATGGGGGGGCCCGGGGGCTAGGAGGGCTGGGGGGGCTAGGGGTGTGGGGGGGCTAGGGGCATGGGGGGCTGGAGGGGCTGGGGGCATGGGGGGCTGGGGGCATGGGGGGGCCCAGGGGGCTGGCTGCTCTGAGCCGCGCTGGGCTCTCCCACGGGCGTTCAGGGAGGTCACCAGGGGTCCGAATGCACGTGAGGCCTGGCTGCCTCCACACTCACCAGGGAGTCTGGCTCTTTAAGCCTTTGGGTGACCGGCTCCCACATGAGAGCATCCCAGCGGTGGCCGCCTTCCCGAGAGCCTGTGCGACCTCCTCTCCCGGCCTGATGGGACAGAGCTGTGCCTCAGAGTCCGGAGGAGATGTGGAGGACAGGGGAGAGGAGATGTGGGGGACAGGGGAGAGGAGATGTGGGGGAGAGGGGAGAGGAGGTGTGGGGGGACAGGGGAGAGGAGATGTGGGGGACAGGGGAGAGGAGATGGGGGGGACAGGGGAGAGGAGATGGGGGGGAGAGGGGAGAGGAGATGTGGGGGAGAGGGGAGAGGAGATGTGGGGGAGAGGGGAGAGGAGATGTGGGGGAGAGGGGAGAGGAGATGTGGGGGAGAGGGGAGAGGAGATGTGGGGGAGAGGGGAGAGGTGATGGGGGGAGAGGGCGGAGGGGCAGCCGGAATCCCAGAGTCTTGCTGGGCAGAAGGAAACAGCTGCCTCCCCGCCCCCACGGTCCGTCCTGCCGGTTTGAAGACCTTGCCATGACCTCACCTGATGGGCTGCTTTGCAAGCAGGTGCGATGCTCTCCAGGCCCCTCCCCCTCCCCCCGGCCAGGCCTGCCATTAGCCTCAGGTGCCTGCACGTGGGGGGGGGGGGGGGGTAGGACAGACCTAACTTGGAAAAGGAGGCTTACGCACCACGCGTTTTGCAAGAGCCATCCTTTGCACTATCAGGCGCTGGGGGAGGGGGGTCTGGGAGTCTAGACGGGGCCGGAGGCTGTGCCTGTGGATGGGGGGCGGGGGGGGGGGATCTGTGGAGATGGCGCAGCGACCGGAGACGCAGAAGTCAGGATTTTCAGCTGGAGGAGCTGTTTCTGGGTCGGCTGCCTGACCCCGAGCTCACCCAGCCCCGCCCTGGCCAGGGCTGAGAAGCCGGGGTCCTGAGTGCAGAGGGCGGGGGGGGGGGGGGGGGGGCTCGCGCACCCGCCCCGCTCCCAGGAGGACCCCGGAGGGCCCGGCCCGGGCAGTGCCCAGCGTCCTCTTCAGGTGACTACGTGGAGGTGGATGGGCGACGACAGGGACACAAGGAATGGATTTGAAAGGCAGAGGGTGCTTAGAGCGCATCGTGGTTCTCAGAGCTAACTCTTTATTTTTAAACAGTAGTTTCCTTATTTATTATTTATGCACTTACTTATTTTTTATTGACTTCAGAGAGGAAGGGAGAGGGAGAGAGAGATGGAAACATCCGTGACGAGAGAGAACCGGGGATGGGCTGCCTCCTGCACCCCCCACACTGGGGGTGGAGCCTGCAAGCTGGGCGTGCCCTGACCGGGGATCGAGCCGTGACCTCCTCGTTCACAGGTCGACGTCAGCCCCTGAGCCACGCCGGCCGGGCTTCACCTGGCTGCTGATTCAAGCCCTTCCGGGACCTTCGGGGACGCGGTGGAGCGTCGACGGGTTTCCTGAGCCTGGACTCGCCCTCGAGGGGGGTCGTGGCAGCTCAGAAGTACAGGTGCCCCCCCGCCCGCACGGTGCCAGGGAGGAGGCTGTGTGGGCACCCCCCCCACATGGGAGTCACTGGCCGATCCCGACCCTGCCTGCTGGCCCTCGGGGCCCCCGCGCCACTGTGCTGTGGCCTGCCTCTCGGCCGCCTCCCAGGAGGACCCAGCCGGCAGGGACGCACGGGTCTGCCCCTGGGGTGGGGGTCACAGAGCTGCTGTCCATGCGGGTCCTGGAGGAGCTGCCTCAGGCGCGGCCCGCGGCACCGCCCGGCAGGAGGGACGCATGACCCAGTCCCCACGTCACGGCCAAAACCCGGTTCCGATTCCTTCTTGTTCACCCCGACCCGAGGCTCTGCTTTCGTTGTCTGTCTGTCGGGTTTAGCGCGAGGGGCAGGGAAGAGACACGTCAGTGAGGGAGAAGCCGATCCGTTCCTCCGGCCCGGGATGGAGCCGCAGCCTCGGCCTGTTCCCGACCGGAACCCAGCCTCGCCTTTGGGTGCACGGGACGGCGGAACCACGGAGCCACGGGCCAGGCCACGTGCGTTCTTGCTCAGATGTCCTCAGCAGGACACCGTCCTCCACGCACGCCCCGGCGTCCCGGTCAGATGGGGGGTCCGGGGGACCGTGCAGGGCTCACCATCATCGCCAAGAGGATCGCCACGGAGAGAGAACAGGAGCCGCAGAGGTGGCCTCGGAGGAGGTTTGCAGACCAGAGGCCAAACCCCTGGGTAACCCAGGTCGGCTCCATTCTGCTGCAGACAGTGGCTCGGTGCTCTGCCCGGGACCCAAGTCACGAGCCTTAGCCGGGCTGTGAGCCGGGGAACGAGAGCAGTTCCTGAAGAGCCGGACACCGGGAACACCTGGCGAGGAAGCCCGAGGCGGGAGGAAGGAGGAGGCCCGGGAGGAAGGAGGAGGCCCAGGAGGAAGGAGGAAGGAGGAGGCCCGGGAGGAAGGAGGAGGCCCGGGAGGAAGGAGGAAGGAGGACGCCCGGGAGGAAGGAGGAAGGAGGAGGCCCGGGAGGAAGGAGGAAGGAGGAGGCCCGGGAGGAAGGAGGAGGCCCAGAAGGAAGGAGGAGGCCCGGGAGGAAGGAGGAAGGAGGAGGCCCAGGAGGAAGGAGGAGGCCCGGGAGGAAGGAGGAAGGAGGAGGCCCGGGAGGAAGGAGGAAGGAGGAGGCCCGGGAGGAAGGAGGAAGGAGGAGGCCCAGGAGGAAGGAGGAGGCCCGGGAGGAAGGAGGAGGCTCAGGAGGAAGGAGGAGGCCCAGGAGGAAGGAGGAGGCCCGGGAGGAAGGAGGAAGGAGGAGGCCCGGGAGGAAGGAGGAGGCCTGGGAGGAAGGAGGAAGGAGGAGGCCCGGGAGGAAGGAGGAAGGAGGAGGCCCGGGAGGAAGGAGGAGGCCCGGGAGGAAGGAGGAAGGAGGAGGCCTGGGAGGAAGGAGGAAGGAGGAGGCCCAGGAGGAAGGAGGAGGCCCGGGAGGAAGGAGGAGGCCCAGGAGGAAGGAGAAGGCCCGGGAGGAAGGAGGAGGCCCGGGAGGAAGGAGGAAGGAGGAGGCGCCCAGGAGGAAGGAGGAGGCCTGAGGCAGAAA
>NW_027645481.1:0-14209 GCF_951640355.1 Cnephaeus nilssonii | reverse complement strand
GGGCACGAACAGCCTTAAAGTACTCTTCCATGTCCCAGAGGTCTTCGAGCCTTGGCATTTTGAATCCCGTTGAATGGCTGTGGTTCCGGGGCTCAAATGCGTCTGGAGTCGCCAGGTGAGACATTCGGTTCACGAACCGGAAACCTATCTCCACAGCAAGCTCCCCAATTTGACCCGGTCCGTCACGCTTTTGGACATCGCCACCGGGATCGTTGAGGCCCCATGAAGATGGCTCTCCTTCACTGGGAAGACGCGGTACTCATTAGCGAGCGTCTGGTGACCAACGATTCCTGATTCTCCTGCCTTTCCGCCATAGTCTACACTTGTCCGTCCAAATGGTCGAACCTTGCCATCAAGTTGGGTCACTCGATCCTTGAGTGTTTCCTTAACAACAGCCGCCGCAGACACAGCACTCCACTGCTATCGTCAAGCTTGGACATGGTACAACAAGAAGAGAATTAGCAGAAAGAGAAAGGGAAACAAAACTCCGCTCTGATCTTCCTAAAACTCTGACGCTAAAGCCCTTCTATAGGTTCTCCTCCAGAACTCGGAGGTTCTCAGGCCTCGGACGTACTTTCCATTGGAGAGTTAGCAAGTTAAAGAATGAGAAATCCCCATCCCCGGGGACGAAACTAAGACTCGTGTTCGATTTAGCAGGTCGGAGAAGGAAGAAGGGCAGCTAGTCTGGCACTTTTAGGAAGAGGAGTAGGACCAGAAAGAGGCTCTTGTTGCCGGTGTGATCTATCTCTAGTGAAACGAATAAAAATGGAAGCGACAGGGGTAGAAGGGAGGATAGTTCATTCATCACAAGGGCATTCGCTAAGCTGAAGTCAAATACCCGGCTCAGTCCTATCCCCGAATTCTGGTTAATATTCTGTATTCCTTACCTTTGCGTACCATTCGTAGCATCGGAGAATGTGAAAAATAATGTCCTTTTCCTTCTAAACATAGAATGCACTACCTCATGGGCAAAGGAAGTCAAAGAAAAGGGACATATGCGAGTACAAAAAGAGTTTGGACGAAGGTTTCAGTTCCGCTCTTTAATCAGCTTGGAAGTATCTTTGCAGTCAGTAAAGTTGAATCTTACCTATGTCCCATCAGCCTCAAATGGTTGCTCTTTCCTCACAAATGTAAAATGGAGTTTCTACTAAATAAGAATAAGATCTATGCCCGGGCAACAAGGAAAGTGGAGATTTCAGGAAGCAAGCGGGACTCCTTGTTGCTTCTTTTTAGTTGATTAAGGGCTGATAGTTTATGCCAGCGATTAAACAAAAGAGAATAAGAGAAGCTCCTTCGAACTGAAAGTGATCGGTCCGTACGTTCTTCTTTAGGAGATTTTTGAGTCTCGAAGAATCTGTGCGGTAATAGTTCACGAGCCCTAAAGCACTGTAAGCAAGTTACTCCACCAAGAGAAGTGCGAATCCGCCAAGGGCATTCCCAGCAGCATTAGCTAGTTATATGCAAATGACAGCCAAGGAAGGAATCGGGTCGGGAAAGAAAAGATAGTCAAGTCATTCTAGGGGGTCCGGAACGGCTTTCTTTGAGCTACTATCTAGATTCTAGTTTATTTTCACTTCGACTTTACAGCTTTCCTCAGTCTCTTTATATGATTCATTTGTTGGCGTCGGAAGATCTCTTTTTAATGAAAAGAATCTAAAAGAACCGGGGTTCTCTTCACTTTATCTAAATCTAAGCTGACTACTTACTCTTTTTCTCGGCTTCCGGTACTTCGAGATCTATCTGAAAGTTCGTAAGGAAAAAGAAGAAAGATAAGGCCCGTCTATCGAGAAAGCAGACTTTTCCTTGAAAGAATATCCCGAAAATGATTGACTCACTCTTTACGATTTCCGAGTGCCGAGGGGTTCGCCTTTGCTTATATACGATATTCCTTTCAATTCGAGAAAAAGTCCGTTTTCGCCTATAGTGAGATGAAACCTTTCTCTTTTGATCTTCCGCTACAGGCAGAATTGACCGACTAAGGTTTTTCCTATGGTCAGTTGAAAGTTTCGTATTTGTCTTGATCGTCCCTAAGGCAAATGGGTTGGCTAGATTTGGACCTATGCCAGATGAAAGTCTTTTCGGAGACCCGTATTCACTGTTGATCTAAAGCCTTCTACCCTGGACGGCATTGCTTCGACTACTTCGTGAGGGCAGAGCGGTTCGTGTCTTCTAACCGATAAGCCGGAAAAAGAGCATAGAAGGGTGAGAGGGGCCTATGCTTGACGTATGAAATAATTTGAGGGCATACTTATGTTATGTGTTATGGCAAAGCGCCCTATTTCGTCGGTTATGGTAAGTCTATGTCTTCTATATAGTACCGACGTCACGATTATGTCTCTCTTTTTGATCCTAACTCTTGAAATGTCGTAAGAAAAGACAAGCTGCTTTACTTTCTCTGAGAAGGGTACTGTTGAAGATCCTGATTAATCAATCGCCTAAAACATCCCTTGCCTTTAATGATGGGTGGACGAGCGCACCTTAACGAATTTAAGGAGTCATTTTCAGACCAAGATTGCGCTTTTCGTGGATTTATCTTTTTCTTTGTGACTTTCTTGAAGTTAACCCGCCACAGCCTTTTTTCGAAGAGAATTCGAGGAGCGGCCTATCAGTCTCTCCGCGGGGGGGAGTAAGTTCGCCATATTTCTTACTCGGCTGAGAAGTATGAAGCACCCCGGAATTCTATTGTGGTTGTCTCTCTCTTCTTCGCTTTACATTCTGGTAATCCAATCCCTCCTAGAACCCTGGGCAGTATTTCAGACAACCGAGTTCCAGACTCCTATGAGATTAGTCGTTACGAATAAGGGAAATCGAGCTAAGTAAGTTCATGAACTCAAGTTCATATAAGCATATTCGGTGGTCGGAGAGTAAGGATCTTAAGTAAGAGATTTTTTTGGGGGGTTTAGCAGCGGGTCCTTGGCTTTATCGGCTTCTTCTTTCATTGCTTTTCCCAAGATCAAGGCCTGGTGGGAGAGAAAGTTGACCCTACCGATGTCGATTCCAAAGCGCCCTTTCTCCTATTGTCCGAGCTCTTCCTAGTTAGCGGCGAGAGTCAGGCAGTTTAGAGCTCCTTCTGGTAGGGTCGACCCTTCTAACTCGAACTTCTTCGCTCGGATCCTCATTTCCGGGTTGGAAAGGGTAGGACTAGCTCAAAGGATTCATTAAAGTCGGACGGGCTGGCCGGAATACCGAAATGATAAGTCATCAACCCTTCCATGCTTTGTCGGGATATGAATAGCAAACGGGGAAGCCAGCGCCCAATTTCTTGGTCATTCGTATCAAAGAATGAGGGGGATACTCATTCAGCTGATTCTTCTGGTTCTGTCCTTCACTCTTCATTTTTTTTTCTTGAAGTTCCGACTTTCTCTTTAGAGAAGACTCCACGGATGGAAGCTGCTTTGCCTGACTTTCTCGATATGCGAAACCTACTCGCTCTCTCCTTTCCACAGATCTCTCTGAAGAGGGGTAAACCCTTACATGACAAACCCTATCCAATTTCCGTTCATAGAGACCTGGCCGATAAAGATTCCCTTCCCACGGAGTTCAGTTCTTACAAACCTATCTGCAGTCCTTGTGCCTAAAATGAGATCTTTTAGACAATGCTTCGTAGGCCATTAGGGGAGCAGTTGATTTCAGCCTTCTTGGCCAAGCAGTTCGTGCAAGTGACATCATCCGCGGGGTGCTTCGGACACCGGATTCGTTAGAAAAGCGCTTGATGCAGAGTCAGCCTACCCGATCCCGGCTCAGAGGGGACTTGAAGAAGTTCCTACCCATCTGCTAGCTAGAAAGGCGATTCGCCAATTGAACTCTTTTGGTCGATTGTACTACGAAAAGAGACTTCTTAGTTCTCCCTTATTAGAGAGAGTAGCATCTTTAGCCCTGTTCCGTCGGCCTTTTTACAGGCGAAGAAATAGGAATCATATTGGGGGCTCCTCTAAGAGCAAGGGTAGGCCACGCCGCAGCCAAGACTTAGCCTCCGCGCATACGGGTCAGACTGCGCGCCCAGGTCGTCTGGCTAAAGAACCAGTTCAGCCAGAGTTGCCCTAGAGAAAGAATAGGAGTAGAGCGGGGCATTTCCTGTTTTGGGATAAGAGTTCGCAGCCAGGGGTTGGAAGAGATGGAGCAATCTCAGTTCCAACATCCCTCCGAATCGAAGGACGAGTGCATGGCTTCAAAGGAAGGGCATTCTCTCGCAAGTATTGAACTATATAGAGAAATGCATTCTTCTTTTCTCCTTCCCATTTTCGTCCAGTCTTGCTGTGGACACAGATAGACAGATTACCCGCTTGCCTATTGTGCCTATTTAGTGAGAGACTTTCTTAGGTTTTTGCGTAATGGCCCGTCCCCTCAAGTTTGAGTTTCACTTTTTCGATGTCCGGTAGACTGGAAACGAATCTGTAATTGAAGAAGTCGAGCTCGGGGAGCGGGAGTTCGCCCCTTGGAAGGCGAAAGCAACTAATTCCTAATTCTTAGTAAAAGATAGATTGTCATTTTTTCTGTATAAAGAGAGTAGGAAAAGAAGGAATTGCACTCTCATTCCCTGAACTCTTTATTCGGTTTATCTTGACGGCGAAAAGAGTCTTTCTTGTCTAATCTTCTTAGCGGATAAGTGCAATTCGATCGGGCAGAACTCAAAGAAGTATGTTTTCCCTGGAAGTCGAAGTGCTTAGTTAATGTCTTTTTAAGAGTGTAGGGCAGATTCCCCCTGTAGGTACTAGCCCTCCTGTTAGGCGCCGGGTGCTGAAGATGCACTCCTTCTTTTCGGTTCATAGCCGAGGGTAGGAAGTTCCTTGTCATGTTTAAGAATTCTTTTTCTTTCTCTTGCCGTTGTGATCGAATGATCGTGAAAGTCTAAGGCAATAATACGAGTTTACCCGCGGGGAGAAAGAACTTAGTTAAGTCGCTCCGCACCGAGAAGCGAGAAAGATGAATCATCTTATTTTATTTCTTAGGCACCTTAGCACTATTGGTGAAGGGGCGGTCAGGTAAACGAAATGAAAGTAATTAGGAAGATCCCCGGAATGCTACCTTCTTACTCACCCGTAATACTAAGAAAAAGCCTATGTAAAGAAAGGTGAAAGAAAATAAGAATTTCGATCAGGCTATCCAGCTATACTATTACTATTTAGTTAGTCGAGAAGGGAAAGGAAAGACTTAGGATCTCTTAAGAACCAGCGAATCAATTATCTGCGGCCAAGCAGAACTCGAAAAAGGAAGATTCATTGGTATTGAGTAGGAAGAGTTTCGTCGACATCGACCTTTACTTAAGTAAAAGAGAAAGGTTGGCATCGAGAGTCTTCTTAAAAAAGCCAGTAAATGTCTAGACGATTAGAGCGTTGAGCCCGCCTTTCAAAGAAAGCCTTTTAGAGCGTCCTCCGTCTACCTTGAGTTTGAACATAAAAGCAAAGAGTATCGACGGAGTTGTAAGTTGCTAGGATTGGTCCCCATTAACGAAAATATGCGAGATAGCTGTGCCCCATGGGATGCTCCACAAGTAGATGTACATACCAGTGGAATAGAGAAGTAGAGAAGACTTGGAAGAGATGGCTTTGACATCATAAAGGGAACCTTCGCCGGCAGCCTTCGTTTTCCTGAACAGGACCATTAATGGGAGGTAAAGGATGAGTTAGGCATGACGAGTAGAAAAAGAGGGTGAAAGAGGTGCCTTTGAAATGAATTCGTGTCCCATGTCTATTGACTATCCATGTAGACAGGCGGTATCAGAAAGAAAGAGAATACGCGGCGCTCAGTCTTATCCGTGTCTTCGTA
Organism: Cnephaeus nilssonii; assembly: GCF_951640355.1. Classification (NCBI taxonomy): domain Eukaryota; kingdom Metazoa; phylum Chordata; class Mammalia; order Chiroptera; family Vespertilionidae; genus Cnephaeus; species Cnephaeus nilssonii. The sequence continues at coordinate 8,443 of NW_027645481.1, read as the reverse complement.
AACCCCAACGAAAGATTTCTTCAGTCTAAGATTATCCAATCAAGAGATCTATGAGTTAAACCAATTGATGCGCGAGGCGGTAAATCCGCGATGAGGAAGCCTTTCCTTCTAAGTTGCGAGCCTGATCGAAATTCCTTTTCATACACTTAAGAAGTAGAGCAAGTAGATCATTTCCGGGTAGCTGTCTTCCATGGTCTAACCTCGATTCTGAACTTTTTCTTGGAGGAGTCAGTCCAATTTGGGTTTAGTAGGAAAGGACTTCTTCGTTCTCTCGTACTTACTAAGTAAAGGAAGAGTAGATCTTTCCAACGCCTTCGTTATGAAAACTCCCTGTTGGTATTGGCCTGATCCAGTCGCTACGGGTTTACTTAATTGGTGCTATCGGAACCCACTATTCAGAGAAAGCCCAGAATGAATTAAGAAAAATGGGGAACTCCGCGCCTTTCTCAAAGGTTCCGGATCGAGAATGCCTCTTTCGTTAGTGGCTTTCTCGCCTTGTCGATAGATAGCCTCATCTGTGCAGATGCAGAAAGAGTCTGCTTTCTCTTCTTTCCATTGGGAGACTGGTGCGATTTGGCCCGCTCAAGGATGTGAATTCGATCGTTGTACCCTTTCAATCGTTTGAGTCGAAGTCCTTGGATTGATCGTGAAAAGAAAAGAGATAGGCACTTTCTACCCATCTCAGGTCATACAACCAGTGCTAAGGAAACGACTTCTTTGGGCGAGGACATGCAATTCATTCATTATAACTAACTGGCCAAAAGGGACATAGGGAGAACGACAACCAGACAGTTAAAGGGAGAGCAAATGCCACTCTTAGCCTCCTAGTCCCGGGAAAGGAGATTCAATCCACTGATATACCTTCGAAGATAAGAAGTCAAGGGGCGGGCTGCTTAGATCAATTCACCAGGAAGAACTACAGAGCAAGTCCAGTCAATAAGGCCTTACCTTCACCGATGTCAGAGTAGAAGTCGGTTCTTGAGAGTAATTACAAAACTATATCGGTAGCGGTTCAAAACAAAAGTCAATGTACCCTTCCACACCCCTTAGCGCGAACATGCAGACATAGGTCATTCCATCAGCACTCTCCGGAGAACCAGGACCGGATCGATAGACTAGACGAGAAGTATGTAGAGCGAGAACACTCCTAAGAATGAGAATATCCCCACATGAACAAAGTATGGACGCCAGAAGGACTGAAAGCTATCAAGGAGAAAGTCAAAGCAACTCAGCCTCTTTAACAATAAAGAAAAGAAGCAGTAGAAAGGGCCGTCTAAAGCACCACCATAATGAAAAGTATCGGGTACTCATAAGTAATGTCGACAAGGTCAACCCAAAACAAGCTACAGAATACAGATATGTGAGCCCGGAGACAAAGAGCCTTCCTAACTTATCCTTTTCGATATGACCTGAAAAGCCTTCCTTCTCCCCCAGGGGTGAATCATGTATATCTAATCACTCCCCACCAACTACCATTTCCTTTTTCTTTCTATCCATTTGGACAGATGTCGTATTCACAAAAGGGACTAGATAATAGCTCTGGGATGTCTTCATCGGCTGAGGGGCAGCGACTAGAGTCTTTTTCTTTTTTTGAACATTACCTAAAGCATTACTTGATTGAGCTAGAGAAGGAATTCCATGTCTTAGGGGAAGGGGGTTGTAGCCCTTCCTCTTGATGAGAGAAAACCAAAAAAAGAAACTTCCCGGGGTTAAGGCCCTTACCTTCCTGAATCTGAAAAGAAATAGGTAGCAAAATGGGGATCCATCCATTTCAGATCCGGTACAAAGATCTAGTGAATCGCGGATCACAGGCTAACGCTCTTTTTACTTATTTCTCCAATAGAGAATTGGATGGTATATGAATATTAGGGAGAATCTTTCCTAGTTGCTTTGGACCAACCCGACGCTCTCAAATAAAATGTCTTGATCATAGCAAAATAGCTAAGACTTCCAGTCTGTATTCGAATGAATAGAGTACGCTACGCGGGCGTATGCCTTAAGTCCAAAGTCCAATCTAGCAAGGAGATTGATCTATGAATAAGGAAGGCTAGAAGGCCTATTCATAAGGGATTAGTACTTTTCTGGAATACCTATCTCCGGTCTCGTGGTGAAAACCTTCAGGCTGGGGGAGGTTCGGCGCCCTCTTTCTTTTTATCTTTCACAATCCGAAGATTTCACTTCCATTTATTTATTTTTTTCGTATGAGAAGATAGACCCGGAAAGAAGAAGGGCGATGATGGACACTTATGTCATATAGGACTGGTGGTTGGCTGGAAGACTTTTTGAATTAGCATATCATTTTGGACACTCTCTCTCGAAGACTGCCCCAATAATGTCTTTCTCGCTTAGCGGGTAGCCTAGCTGTTTCCGCACCGAGCAGGTCATGATGTTGATCTATTGATATTCTGAAGAATATATCGGCCTCGGGGGCTTTTTTGCCCTTAAAGCCTTTTTCTGATTGATTGGACTTTCAACCCGTACGGCATGATACTTCATATGGCAATTCGGACCAAGCCTATAGATCCGAAAGAAAGGGGGAGCTCTTTCCTTTCCGCGGGCATTAGCATGGCTATCAAAGAAGATTCTTCTACCTCCAGAGGATAGATCCAGTAGTATAGCGTCCGTCCAGGCAGAGCTAAAGAGGGACCCCCTTCTCTTTTGATTAGCAACTCCTGCCGAGAGAAAGACAAATGGACTTATTGAGCATGGATCACGTACTCAAGTTGAAAACGATAGAATTCCTCAAACAACTATGCGTTCTTCTCAGCTTTTTCCGTCCGGCCCCCCTCACCCTGATGTTGGCCCAGAAAATCCACGAACACTTTACGCACTTCGCCCTTGGAAAAAGAAGGAAGCTTTGGGCTTTCGTGTGAAATAGATGGGAATGCCGCCAGGCGCTCGAGCGGAAGCATCAGCCGGTGAAATGGTCTAGAAGTGCTCGATCCCGTCGAGAAAGAGATGTTACGACATAATAAGTCGGCATGTACAATGGATCCATAACGTCTCGTGAGACCTTCCCTGTCCTGGATATCCGGAAGTCAAAGCTCCTTTCTCAAGTATGAAGACCAAGACATTCAAGAAGTTGAGCTAGCCTCAACTGATAGAGAGGCTGGCGGCTCTCAGACCTTCTCATCTCGGGAATAGAAGAGGAAAGACTGAGTATTCAACTGATGATCCCCATCATATTCAAAATCAAATGCGAAAATGAAAGATATCCTACCACCGCCCCCATCTGCACAAGAATTCATTTCACGTAAGTAGATCTTAGCACCCTCTTTCTTCCTTGGGCTTACTCAATCCTTCTTTTAGACATGACTTCACCATCTCGACTAAGGAAAGTTCAAGAGAGTACTGGCATAGATCAAGGTAGTAGGAGGCATCTTAGATTTATTCTATTCTTCCTCTTTACTAGAATTAGACAAGCACTCCAACAGTGTCCTCTCTCACGTGCTCTAACTAAGTAAGCAAGGTTAGCTTACCTAAACCTAAGGTGAACCCCCATATCCATGTCGACTAGTCTCCTCCGGGTCTTTATTAAGAAATTAAACTAAGTCTTTGAAGGCATTAACTTATTTCGAACGCCTGTTCTCCATCTTTCCATTAATTACCTTCATTGCGGACATACTAATTGGAAGAGGTAGAAGGGCCTAACTCACAAGGCAGGGGGTCTTGAATACTTAGTGCGAAAAAGCGGAAAGCTACTATATTTTCTTATTGATGATAGAACCTTTGCCAAAAACCTGACCGGGTGAATGGGTAATGTGAAATCAACGGCTCCGTTCTCTCCGACGCATTGCACAAAGAGGCAACTCCCGCCGCAGGCTAAAGAAGATGAGAGCACGGAATCTTGAATACTTCTTTTTTCCTTTACTTTTGTGGGCAGCGGCGACTCTGACTAAGACTTCACTTTCCATACTATGTGTGGCAAGGAGTAAGTAAGAAGTAAACAATCATTCCATTTCATTCCTCTTTGACACCCATTGAGTCGTACTTTGGGCAGCTGCTATTAGGTCATTCCAATCTTTCTGTCTCTCTCCATGCCCACCCGAAAGAGATATTTTCCACCTTTCTTTAAGATATTCCAAATGATCGCTTACCAATGAGAATTGTGCGTGGATCCATCTATGCGCATCCCCGTGGTCAGAAAGAGACTTTACCTAGGTGACTAAACATTATAAAGTCGACTAGTAGGAGGCATAATTCCTTACCAATAGGGTAGAGCCGCACCAAGACCGGCTTCCCAGGACTCTTGGCTTTGGATCTAGATATGGAACTCAACTCCGCCGTCTGCCTCGCCCTTTGTCCGCTCTTAGCAACCTATTTAGATATTTAGTAGGAAAGGTTGACGCTTATTATAAGCTTTCGGCCTCCCGTCCACTCTTTCTAAAGAAGTTCTTGAAATAAAAACCTTAGACTAGAATCTTCTTATTCAGTTCCATGAAGTGAGAAATCTTCATGTCAGCCACCATGAGAACTGATGATAATGAAGGGATTGACTGAGTGTGCTATCTTCATTCACAATCTCTCAAAAGAAGAAATGCCGGGTCTTCCTTTAAAGAAATCATCCTGCTGTGGTCTTAACCTGACCTCTCTCTAGTCACTCCACTTAAGAGGAGGCAGATTTCCCTTCAGTCCGTGTCTGCAGGTAAGGCGATTCCTTGTGATTCTTCTCTTACGATATTCGATGCCTTCTGAACTTAGTGAAGAGGATCTCAGTCAAAAGAGAAAGACTAGTGAAAACCTGCGGTTAGACTATCCTTTTTCCTTCTTTAACGTGTGCGACTCCTCTGTTCAAAAGAAAGCTAGGGACCGAAGAAAGCTTGAAGGAAAAGAGAGGAGGCCAAGTTCCCTAACTAAGAATCCATGGAAAGAAGACAGTTGGCATATGTCATACCCACTCGACTTGAACCAAGACAGGACACATGGAGTTGTTCCTTTTGCTGCTCATGGTACACGATCACCGAATGTGGTCTTAAGCTCGCGAGGAAACTCTTTATCAAACCCCTTTGCCCTACCAGCGATCTCGGATACAGATCATAAGTCTATGTATTCATTGCTGTCAGGAGCTTGCAATTCTCGAGCGACCCTACCCTCTTCGTCAAATGGGCCGGTGGGCTCCCCTAAGGATCTGGTGGCGGATTCCGGTGACTGCGCAATTGATGCAGAGAAGCCCGGGTCCCGAAGTCCAGCGTAGAACCGGAGCTTTTCCTTTCAATTCAGTATAAAGGTCAAGTTTTGCACCGTGTGAGTAGGATTTGTCTCAATGAAATGACGAGAGTGGGGTAGAGCAAGAGTTTATCCATTTCTGATGTTGTCGATGAAGCCAACAAAGAATATATGGGAAATAGAGTTCATTCAATCTTTCGTTTTGGGTGGGGGCCTATTCTGGTCATGTCTTGGTCGTCTATGGCTGGAACTCGTATGCCATGCGAATAGACTTCACGTGCGGAAGACAGACAGGCAGCCCTGCCCGCAAAGTGATTCTGTGATTTCCTTCAACCGGGAAAGAGATAGAAAGCAATGTGTCCAGGAGGCCCGCCACGAAAACAGGCTTATTCATCTAGATATGCAATTCGAAAGAGGACTGGGAGTGCAGCACTTCCGGACGGTACTGGGCGAACTGGTTCTTGGCCCTCTCATTCCCACGTCTCACTCATACCCCTTAGTCGAGAAGTCTAATCCTACTGGTGATCGTAGGGCCGAAGAGTCAAAGCGCTTATCATGAAGTGCACCCGCTTCAGGACACCCGTCCTCACTCTTATGCGAAGATCTCATTTCCCGTACCAAAAAGATAAATTATCTTGTCCGTCGATCAAAGATCCCCCCGTCAGTAGTCATGGACGGAATAGCCTCTCTTTCCTTCTTTCACTAGGCTAGCAAAGAAAGCTCATTCTGCTCTACGCAATTCTTCCTTAGAATAGAGAATCAAAGGTCTAACCATACCATCGGTTAAGGAAGCCTCAGACTCTAATTCTTCCCACTTCCCCTCTTTTCATACATTCTAGCCCATATCCTAGATATAGCTTATACTATTAGAGTAGAATCTCTAACTAGTCTAATACTTGGTGTGAGACTGACTTCGTTGAGACTTGGTCCCCCGCCTTCTACGTATTCCTCCTTCGACTCGGCCCGTGCGGACAGACTTAGCCTGTGTAGAAAGAGGACTCTGACTATCCCTTTTCTCGTAGTTTCGGTTGACCTCAGAGACTTGCGACTCACGTGGTGTGGAATCCCTGGTTCAGAAGGCGGGAAAGGCAGCCTTTGGCTAGTAGGATCAAAAAAGGAAAGATAGGAACCCTTCTCTACTTCTGCTACAAGGTGTCCCGTACCAGTTGAGTTTCATCGATCAGTATAAAAAGATTCTTCTACCAATTCTATTGCTTTAAATCCCCCGGCTGCTTCCTTTCGTCACGGGCAGTGGGCTGCGGGAAAGGGTCGTCGTGCAATAAGCTTCTTATTCTTAGCTTGAGACTGCTTGCTTCCATTACCAATGAGAAATATAATAGCTATCTGCTTGCGCTACTGGCTTAGGGCCTAGAGAACGTCTCAGTATGCCTTCTCCTCTCTGTCTTCCACACCTTCACAAAGATCGCCCATGAGGGGCTCCCTAGGCATATCGGTCAGTCCCCTGCTATCCGTTCTCAGAATCATGCAGGCTAGCTCAGCCACTAACTTAGACCGGAACTTTTGGCCTTCTCTCCATGCCCGCGAAAAGGTAAGAGCATGTGATCTCCTATCGTGTTCGTGACATTGACGCTAGTTCTTCATCAAAGAACCTTTCCAAAATCAGTCTAGTTGGATCCCTATGGGCCATACTTCTTCGTACTCCTTCACTTGCACAAGCCTCTCCGAGTTTCTTTCAACTTATTGATTCTAACTCTTATTTAGTTAGTAAGTAGTAGGGCTAGATTGGCTTCTAGCTCTTTTCTTACGATCTTTCTTTGATAATGGGTTCAAGAGCATGCTGTCCCGGGCACCGTTTCCATAGGGTAGGAGGCGTTTTCATCTCTATCTTCCCCTGCGCAGACACACTATTTACTTCGTCCATGTCCAGCTCTGGCATGGGCATGTGCTTGCCCTAACCGAGTATGCCTGCTGTTGTCCGATAAAGAAGAGGAAGCTAAGAAATTGAGTTCGTCATTCCACTCCAATAGACTCGGGTTGACTGCTTTCTCGCTTTGCAGGAAAGAATGATTATATCGTATATTGAACTCTATTGCTCCTCTTTAAGTAGACTCTACTCCCAGCGATTTTTTGAAAAAGGTTGGTCTTGGTAAAGAGAGACCTCGACCGCTGTCAAAGTAGCTCTTTAATGGTCCCCCGTTAACAAGCCTTCTTTAGCTCATAAGAACTCACTGGGTTCCTGATCTCATAGCTCGGATCTTAGTTAGCAGATTGGAACTTCTCTTTTCCTTTCCAACTCATTACCTTGGTAAATCCTTAAAAGGAAGATTCCCGTATGCTAAACCTACCCATTGTAATGATTGATCCCGAGGACAAATTTGTGGTAATCCCTTCGAAGAAAGATACCGCCCCGAGGGCCTCCCTTTCAATAGTATGCCCTAGCTATCTTAAAGAGAAATCCCCCTCCTCTCCTAATTATGTGGAACATTCCCTCGAAGTGACTATAATAGTTGGCCCAATTCTCTGCTTTCTATCCGATTTCATTTTCTAGCCTTATCTTTCCTCTTTTTGAGTTAGGAGTTCTCTTTCAGCTAAGATAGCAGGCCTTTTGGACACGACCCTTTTCGTTCTCTCATACTCTATGCCGCAGGATATATTGAGACTGCCTACTTCGTCGGTTTCCCAGGAGGATTGGGATAAGCTAAAGGCACGAATCTTTGTTTCCGGATTAGAATTACTTATCTTATTTGATCCTCTTTTGACTCGCTGACTCCCTTCTTAGTTCTACTTTCAGATCTAGAGTCAACTCTCAATGGAATATCTTCTTTGAGTTCAAGCGCCGGACAGCCGCTAATCGATTAAACCCTCTTTAGCCATCTGGGCTCCTATTGCATTTTTCTTTTTTAAAGAAGAGTTAGACTGACGGTGAGAAATCAGCATACTTTTCTAAGCTTCCCAAAGAAAGAAAAGAAGAGAAAGAATGACCCGAAGAAAGACAAAGTAGGAGTGAAAAAGAAGACTTCTCTTATATACGTCATTTCTTGAATGATCCTGTGACTATCCTTTGCCCTTTCCTTCTGATTGACTTCTTGGGACAACCCCGCTCTTTCTTTCATTCTTAGCGGTCTCCCATCGGAATGCCAATCTCGGATAGACGTAAGTCTACTGAACTCAAAACCTTTCCAAATGAAAAAGCGGAAGACGAAAGAAAGATAAAGAAAGAGAACGAAAAAATGATGAATGTCCATTTGCTGCCAAAAAGACGGGATATTGGCATTCTTTTCTCTTTTTTTTCCATTTCTCATATTATACATAGATT